>NC_133578.1:64278917-64578917 GCF_964106895.1 Numenius arquata
GAACATTTTCCTTTTCTCCTAGTCAGGAGACCGAAGCAGTGCCACCTGGGGGGGCAGTCAGGTTGCTAGATCAACTAACACTTGCATGACCTGCTCTGGGCAACATCAGCATCCTGGCTTGAAATGAATGGGTTTTATTTGCAACAGTGAAACTCACTTTTTAGAGAAGGAAGTTTGGTCTGTGCTGCTGTTTAAGAATGGACTTGATGCACTGGCTGATGAGTGGCTGTTTAGCTACAGTTTACATTAATTTTACTTTGGTTTTGCGAAGAGATTAAATCAAATGGTCCATATCTGCCACATGTTGGATTATGCTACATGCATGCTGTTATTTCTACAATAACAATTAGGTGATGTCATGTCTACTTTGTTCTTTGGGCATTCTTCCCCACATCTGGTACTTTGGGAAGAACTTAACTTTCACTAAACCAGCAACGGATTACTCTAACATCTAATTCTTCTTGTGCAAAGTAAGACTCTGATCCTATGAAGAGTCATGCATATGCTTGCTTTCATGTACAATGGGTTGTCCCATTGAACTTGCAAAATGAATGAAGTTATGCTTTTGCATAAGTGCTAGGAGGATTCGTGCTTAAATAATGAAAGTGAACACTGACAGTATATAATTATCCATAAGCTTCAGCTATAAACACAGCAGAATCCACCTCCAAAATAAATGTAGGAAATGGAATGAAATGGAGAAGTCTGTGAGAGCATTTTTACTTTGCCTCATTCACAGCAATTTTGCACTGTTAGTAATAACCAAACGGGTAATCTAAATTGCCTGCTGCTTGTGCTATATATGAACTCTGGCACATGATTTGGTTTCTGCATCCATTTAGACACTTACTATTGCCAATAAATGTTAAAAGTGAAAGAGGGGTGGAAAGAAAGGTCTCTAAATAATTTCAGTGCACTTTTGAGACCCCATTTTATTGCTAACAGCCATCCAATACTATAAGAAAATGAATAGATGCGATTCTCACCATACACATAGTCCATTGCCTTCAGAATGACCCTAACATTGCTAGTCTAGATATATTTTGTCACTTACATGTCCTTAGTCCTCAGGTTTTCCATCAACTCAGGTTTATTCAGAGTTGACCAAAATACAGAATTGCAAGTTGGCAGACAATAATAATTGTTACTCAAAAATATCTAATGAACTGGAACTTTGAACACAATAATTATTCACAGAGGCCCTGTGGCGTGAAAGAAAATGGCATTGCTGTTTCTTCACCACTGCCAAGAGAGGAGTGTTGGTTGAATGCAGAAGTTCCAAAGGTCTCCAGGTTGACTGTCCACCACATTTCCTGGACTGGGTACAACACTCCCAGGCTCCGAGGATGTCATCTTGTGATTTGAAGGCTGGTGTGGTAGGCTGTGAAGTTTTAAAGATCAAGAAATTTATTTTCTTTCCAGAAATGGACCAGGAGTGCTTGTGCAGCTACTTCCAGCTTCAGCATCCTGGTTCTGCAAGAATAACATGGGAGCTTGGAGACCCGTGGTTGGAGCCAGGACCTCGTGGCTCTCAGGCAGCTGACTTCACAGCACTGTCTCATTCAAGAACCACTGCTTGAGGGAGCCATGCATGCAAGGGACTCCAACCTGCCATTCTGGAGCCATGGTCCTGAGAGCCCCGAGGTCTCCAAGGGCAAACAGGCCCAAGTTTTGGCTCTGGAGGGCAGGGCTGGGAGGATCGAGGTGCCTGGGTCTCTCCAGCTTCCTGTAGAAGAACTGAGCCCTCCTCATTACTCTCTGAAAACAGGTATGTTTCTGTGGGAGAGATGCCTGTGGTCTACCAAGAGCTCAAGGAACTTTAAGGATTTCAGTTCAAACTCCAGCTTTTTCAATGAATTTCATCAAAACTTTTCTGAACTGCTCTAGATAGGATATGTGATAGCTTTTTTAAAATCATAGAATCAGAGAATCATAGAATAGTTTGGGTTGGAAGGAACCTTAAAGATTGTTGAGTTCCAACCTCCCTGCCATGGGCAGGGACCCCTCCCACTAGATCAGGTTGCTCAAAGCCCCATCCAGCCTGGCCTTGAACACTTCCAGGGATGGGGCACCCACAACTTCTCTGGACAATCTGTTCCAGTGCCTCACCACCCTCACACTAAAGAATTTCTTCTTAATATCCAATCTAAATCTATGCTCTTTCAGTTTAAAAACATTACCCCTTGTCCTATCACTCCACTCCCTTATAAAGAGTCCCTCCCCATCTCTCCTGCAGGCCCCATTTAGGTATTGGAAGGTCGCTCTAAGGTCTCCCCGGAGCTTTCTCTTCTCCAGGCTGAACAACCCCAACTCTCTCAGCCTGTCTTCATAGCAGAGGTGCTCCAGCCCTCTGATCATCTTCATGGCCCTCTGCTGAGGGTCGGGATATTTCTACAGGATTTTAACTGCCAGCTCCTTGAATTTATTCTGCTTCGCTTTCTTGAAGGCTTTAATTCTGTATTTCTTCTTTGTTAAAAGAAGAGCCCTTAACCCTCCCTAGACCCTCCTGCCTGCCACTTCTATGATTTCCCTGCTGGTGAAAAGCAGATCCAGAAAAGCCTGTCTTCCAGACGTGTTTTCTAAAATTTACCCACAACACCTGCTGGGAAATTTGCGTGAGATTCCTCAAAACGAACAGAGATGTACGTGAGTAAATAAACGTAAGCATGGACCTGAGATCACTGATTTTCTTTATGGACAGTATTACATTGAAATTTGTAGTATGTAGTAGTAGTAAATAGTAAAATTTTTTTGGTATCATTCATTTCATCCTAAACTGGTATCTGACTCAATGAACGATGTCCTAGAAGTGCCCATTTCTCAACACTGAGGATGAGGAGAGCCTTTGGTTGCTAGTTCATATAAAGATTTCATTGCTGCAAGTTTCCCAGGTCCTACCTTCTGCTGCCTGCTGCAGCCCTTTAGTGGCAGATGCCTGGGGAAAGTGTTCCATTAACACCCAGCCTTGTGCTTGCATGGTTCTGTTAGCCATAGAGAAAGAAAACACTTCCATCCATCCATCCATCCATCCAGTGCTAGGTTTAGTGGACAATAATGTGCAGAGGTCCACCTAGCTGCCTATGTGTTAGTTCAGTGGTTGCAGTCCTTCTCTCATGGGTAAGATGTTGGTCACAGAGGTCTCCCCAATGTTTTCATAGTCATGTTGCAATACAAAATGACAGGGAAAACAAAGCATGGTGGTTACCTGCTGTTATCACCCTCTCAGCATTGCTGTCCATCAGGCAGACAAGGTTAAGACCTCACTGGATTAGTTATCATATACTGTTCTGATTTCTTCACTTGCATCTGATTCATTTCAATGGCTGCTGAAGTTACTGGTTGTCTTGTGTTCAACAGGTTCTCTGAACTTATACAGCCCACATTCAAGAGAAGTGAGAGCCAAAAGCCATTACAGCATTGATCCCAAGGCTGTTGTCAGCATTGGAACAAGTCCCAGTTGAATGTAATTTCTTCTTAGCACAAGGTCTCACATCTTGGAAATAAAACCAAACACTGTCAGACTGTAAGACAATCGACTTTTCTGGTTACAATGTAATTAATGCTATTTAAATATCAGGGAAAAAAAAGCAAAGAAACCACAAAAGGTTCAAGTTTAGGACTACGCACCTTTCTTTCACTGCCTATCTCAAGGGAAGTGAATCCGTTAGAAATACGGTTCCAGATGCCAAAAAAAAAAAAAAAAAAAAGCAGACTTTCAGGTCTAGCCAAATTGTGGTTAAAGTTATTTCTCTGTGGATCACACTCACTCATTAATTTTAAGGCTGGACGTTCTCCAAACTGTGGTTGCTTTGCAAAAAAGGGTAAGAGCCCAGTGATTAGATGCCTTACATTTCACTATTTTTTCTAATATATACAGTTGAATGAAAATTAGGATTTCAGAACTCAGTTGCTTTCTGAAGCAAAGGAGTAAAGTAAACCTGTTGAAAATGGACACAAGTATTCAAAATAGAGCAAAGTAGTTTAGATTATATAAATCAGTACGGCTCAATGGTTTGGATCAAGTATATGTGATGTGGTCTTCAGGATTTCCATTTTAATAGACAGAAAAATGCTGTGGTCAAATGCTTTCAACATAATTTAATTCATAGGAAAACATTTCATTTCAATATGGATTGTCAGGAAAAGGTGATTCTTTTGGACAACATAAGAAAATAAGCATATGAAAGACTTGCACTGTCGTATAAAATATTGTGGAGTACGCTGTTCTTCAGAGGCATTTCTATAAAGAAATCAGTAAACAAACCAGCAGAGCAGTGTTCTTCCAAAGCAAAAATAATCTTTTTTGAAAGATCATCCACAAAATTAAACTCTTATATTAAAAGATGCTGTTGAAAAGCATAAGGCAGGCTTGTAGATCTTTTGGAAATAGTAGTTTTTTTTAAAAAAAAACTGATTCAGTGGAAGCAATGTATACTTTAAACTTCAAAGGAAGACAGTGAATAGAAATATAGTTCTCTCTGCTGAGAAGCATAGCAATCTTTTGGCAAACTTATTTTAGGATATGCTTTGTTAGGTAAGACCAAAATTCTATTCAGTTTATGCTTAAAAGCCTGAGATACCTTGCTCAGGATTTTTTTCTACAATATTCCTTGACTTCTGCTTGTAAACTTTGTATTGTATGAGAAAGTGGCTTTTCACATAATCTAAAGATATTTGGTCACATTAAAATATTCCAATCTTAAGCTAAAACTTCTCAAAGAAGATTAAGGTTTTGCTTACAAAATTGATCACTGCAATTCAGGGAGTATCTTTATAACTAACCTTATTCTTGTACTCCTGATCTCTTATACTCTTAAACGCTTCCTAACATCTGCTGATAGTCACTATGGTAGAAAGGACACTAGATAAAATAGGTCTTGATCTGACCAGTGTGGATTTCTGCACAAAAGACCTCCTGACCCTGCTGAGATCAGTGTTACAATTTCCACACAAAGTAGGTGAACCCTCAGGTAATCCTGGGTTGCTTTTTGGGGTGTTGCTGGGGTGCATTCAGGATACGATATGAGAGGAATGCTACTGGCACCTCAAGCAAGCAGCAGCATAACCTGTGTTGCTCTTGGACAAATGTAGGATCTCTCTCTCCTCTCTCATTTGAAATAAGATTCACACCTGTCTCCTTTCCTTGCAAAATCACCCATGAGCTTACTCCACAGGCTGGTGTAAATCCCACAGATACAACTGGGCTGAAACTGGTGTGACTCCACTATCAACCTCTTCTTACTCCCTACCTGCCTTGGCTACCTACCTGCCTTCTATTGTCCTCAGTCAGGTGCCTGGTCAGCAGCTCCACAACCTTCTGTGTTGTGGATACTCCACAGCTGTGCCACTAGCTCCAGTGCAGGTCAGCCCAGATGCTTTTCTTGCATACCCCATCCCTTCTGTTGCTGTAAAACTTGACATTAACTCACATGGGTGAGTTAAATTTGGATTCTCATGCTCAGCTTTGAACAGGCAGACTTTAGTTGGTTTAAAGACCTTTTATACTACTTTCCTGTATCTCTGGTGGTATTATTTTCTTTGTCCTTTTTTTTAGCCCCACAGCTTTTTAAAAACGGAAAAAGATGTCATAACTATCATTACACGTCACATAATATGCAAAGTATCCCCACAAAGCTGTGAAAATAATTCTGTGTATGTGTCAAATGCTTGATTGCTTCTTAGGAGCTGTTACAGCCTGTGGAATAGTGGCTGGATATTTTTAAGTCTTTTATTCACTTGATAGTCTAAGAAGTATTTTTTATGTAAATTAACTGTAAAGAGTTATTTTACTGGCAGTGTAGAGTACAAAATACATTAAAATTAAATTGAAGTAAATTATTTTGGGCATAAAAATAGGCAGTGGTCTTTAATTTCCAGAGGGGGGCATTATAGACCCCAACTGGATCCTGTCAATGTACTGATGGTTGTTGAAGTTATAGGACTATATGAAACTCCCTATAAGGCTAGGCTGCAGGTGCTTTCACTGTTTTTTTTTTAATTTTATTTCCATTTTCCAGGTGGGTGAACCACAGGGCTTTTATGAAAAAGGAAAGTCTTAAACAGCTAATTAGACTAAGGCTTTCTAAAGAAACCAATCCTTTAGGCTAAACCATGTAGGAAAGATTTGCTCACTAAGGTTTTAGGTGCTGCAGATTTTGAGTTCCTCTTTTGCAGGAGCTCCCTTGCAGATGTACATGTGAATATCCAGCCTCATGGCACTTAGAAAGGTCAGCCAAACCCAGAAATGTTTAGGGCCACCAACCTTTTCTGAAAGGTTTAGCTGGAAGTTGTCATCCCAGATGTTAGGTAGCAATAGTCTGTAACGCTGGGGCAAGCAGCACTCACAGCGATTCCCATTAGTGTGCAGCATGGGCTGTAAGGAATATGTAGGGATCCAAAAGCCTGCATGGGAATGTATTGCCCTAGATGTGGTTAAAGCACTGATTTCAGTCCTGAAAACCTTGTGCAGGTGCTTAATTTTAAACATACAAGCAAACTGGAAGACTCGAGAGGCAGGCTTTCCAAAGTGACAGCACTCATGCCATTGCAACCAACTGGGGAACAAACCAGGCCAAAAATGACCTGAAAAATGTTCCTTAGCTTCCTTTCAAGATGTGAACCAGAAGACCAAACACCTCAAGCGGTCAGGCACAGAGGTGAGACTGACCAGTCTGTAGTTCCCCTCCTTTTTTCCCTTTTCAAAAATGGGAGTTATGTTTCCCCTTTTCCAGTCAGTGGGAGCTTCAACACACTGCCATGACTTCTCAAATATGATGGATTGGCAACTTCATCTGCCAGTTCCCTGAATTTTGGATGAATTTCATCAGGTCCTATGGACCTGTGGACCTTCAGGCTCCTCAGCTGTCTTGAACCTGGTCTTATTCTACAGTGAGTGGTACCTCATTCTCCCTGTCCCTGCCTTTGCCTTCTGCAACTTGGGCGGCGTGGTTAGAGCCCTTACCAGTGAAGACTGAGGCAAAAAAGTTGTTGAGTACCTCAGGATTCTCCATGTCCTAGGTGGTCAGGTCTCCTATTTCCTTCCTGAGTGGGCCCACATTTTCCCTAGTCTTCCTTTTGTCACTGACATACCTATAGCAGGCTTTCTTGTTGCCCTTGATGCCCCTGGCCAGATTTAAGTCTATCTGGGCTTTAGCTTTCCTAACCTGATCTCTGGCTGCTTGGACAATTTCTCTGTAATCCTCCCAGGCTGCCTGCCCTTGCTTCCCCCCCTCTGTAGGCTTCCTTTTTCTGTTTGAGATTGTCCAGGAGGACTGGGAAGCCAGCCATATGAGGAAAGACTGAGAAAACTGGGTTTGTTCAGCCTTGAGAAAAGAAGGCTTAGGGAAGACCTTGTCACCATGTTCCAGTATTTAAAGGGTGGCTACAAAGAAGATGAAGAAGACAAGGGGATTTAATGGGTACAAGTTACTCTTGGGGAGATTCTGACTGGACACAAGAGGAAAATTTTTCACAATGAGACAAATCATCCATTGAAATAATCTTCCCAGGGAAGTGATGGATTCCCTGACATTGGACACTGTTAAGATTCACCTGGACAGGGTGCTGGGCCATCTTGTATAGACTGTGCTTTTGCCAAGAAAGGTTAGACCAGGTGATCCTTGAGATCCCTTCCCACCTGCTGTTGTACCATTGTGTTGAGGTCAACATACAGAGCATCCATTTAGAAACTGTAAAATTGGTATCAGCCTTTTTTGGTTTTGTTTTAAATCTTGTATATCTCTATTACTGAGCAGATTATAAGACACAGTTGACATTGAGTCATTTTTTCCAGCACTTATTCTTATTTTGTTAGTTGGAACAGTATGACTACAGGATGGAAAGTTGAACATCTCTTTACTACAGACTCAGGCTGGATGATTTATGAGCAATGTGTGGGGTAAGATTTTAGAGAAATATAAATTATACCTGTTCATCATGTTGACTTCTTTTAATGTTTCCCACATGTTACTATGACAACATTTATGGGATATATATTTTAATTTCTGTTGCACAGAGGAAGTGTGTCAGGTCTGCACATTTCACTTGATTTTATGGCTGAGTGCTGTGCCTAATGTAGGTTGTAAATCTTCTTGGAAAAATATATAAGAAGGTTTTCATCACAGTGGTTCTCCTGGCAATTCTGAAGTTTTTAATAAGCATAATTTAAATTTAAAAAGAACTTTTACACCCGTTGTGATGTGGAGACTTCTAAAGTGAGGGCAGCAAAATGCTGTACAGAAAAGCAGGAGCTTCATGGTAACAACTGCTGGATGCACTACACAGTTAAACACATTGTTAAAACCCTTACATCAATAAACTTTGGGAAAATATCTTGTGGCCAATATTTAATTTCCTGTTTTCCTTATAGTGAGTACAGGATAATTTTTAAAGTTCCAGCTTTCTTTTTTTTCCTTGTGGAAAAAATGCCTTAAAAAGTTCGTTATAGTTCTCTAACCATGTTTTCCCTGGTACCTGTAGGGTTTTCATGACAGTGAGATTTTTCTTTAAGAAATTAGATGGAGCTTTCTGAATTGGGTTAGACAGTCTCAGTTTCTGCACCATAAGCTGTTGTTCTACATGGCAATTAGTTTGCATACGCATCTGAAAGCAATGCCGGGAAAAGTGACAGCGAGCTGTGCTGGTAAGTTGTTGAATGGAATTATTCAGCAGGCCAAAACCCATTAATCACAGGGAACATTCTCCCTGTGGTACTTCAGCATGTAGTTAAATAAGACTCCACTTATTTATTTACTTTTCATTGTAATTTTTAAATCAGAGTGGGAACATTAACTGCAGAGATTCCCCCCAAAAGTAAAATCTCCTCCAAATCACGAAGTTAGAACTAAAACATAATTACCCATAAGAATAAAGAGTTTTAGTAATTTCCTGTCATTTCCCACCAAATTAAATTTTTGCCTTGCAATACTGCTATACAAAACCACCAGTTCTGTCTCACATATAGTAGATGGTGCACCCTATATGAAGGCTTTGTTTTCTCACCTTTTCCTATTCTAATACTGCTATGTTCATAAAGGAAAGGAGAAAATCCACATCCCATCAGTTGTCTTCTTTCAGTCTATTTTTTTTATATCACTCTCATCTTGTCCTTGTAGCTGCTGTAGCTTTTGCACATGAACACCTAATAAATCAGTGGAATATCAGCTTGTTTAGGACAAATGGCTGCAGATGTTTATTTATGTTCACGTATACTATTGACTATAGTCGTATGATGATATACTTGTCTTTTAAAGTATTTAGCCTCTTTTTGTTGCCTGCAGCCCACACTGTGCTATGCCTCTGGGCATACCATTACAGGTTGGTTCTGTTCTCCTATAACTTTATTATTTCTTTTTAAACAGTGCGGCTCTAGGGGAATTTACACCCTAGAAACACCTGACAAATGTAGTTAGCCAAGGGTTTTCTGACCCCCCCCAAATAATCCTCACCTGACCTTCCACCAGTGGGAAGTAGCACAGCTTGGAGATTAGCTGATGCTTCATCACTGCGCCGGAAACAGCTCTGAGGGCCACCTGGGGGGGGCAGGAGTGACCTCCCATGTGCTACCCACTGCTGCTTTTAGAATGGCTGTATAGGCAGGATAACAAATTTAGAGTCCAGCTAAGTCACTGCCCAGCTGTGGCAGAGCTTCTATAAAAGACTGTGCCTTTATTGTGATTTGTGAAAGTGCAGGCGTGCTGCTAAGCTTTCATCACAGGCTCTGTGACCAGCCTGGGATCTCCTGTTTGACATGGGCTGTGAGGAAAGTCCGTTCCTGGAGGCCACCAGAGTATGAGCTGAGATCTGTGACCTCCTTTCTTCACAAGGCCAGCTGCTGGGACATGCTTTCTTTGTCCTCTGCAACAACAATGTGGTAGCATAAATCATTCCATGGCTTTCCTTTTTGCCAAGAAAGGTTGGACCAGATGATCCTTGAGATCCCTTCAAACCTGGTATTCTATGATTCTATGATTTCTTTTCAGTTAATGCCTGAGTTATTTGGATTGTTGCAGATGTTTCAAATTCATCCTGCATTTTGACTGAGATTTTTTTCCCTCATTTGGAAAGTTATACAAGCAGCTTTTTGCAGAAAAGGCTTGTTTCATTTCATAACACTAGAAAAAGTGATAGAACAGGAAGGAAAAAAAGCTTTGCTTAGAGTTTCACAATTTCTTCATAAGAATATAGATGCTAACTTCCCATGTGATTTTCAGACTTTAAAGATAATATCATATTACTGGCCATGCCAGGCTCACATAATGGGCCAGAATATGTACAACCCTTTCATCTGGCAGACCTAGACCCAACCTGCAAGTGTATGCCAAAGTACAAAGGGCAGATTTGTGTGGGGAAACTTGAGTCTATTCTGCTAATCCTCTCTGTAGGGAACTTTTATAGATGGAATGTAGATGGAAATATAGATGGAATATAGATGGAAAGTGAACAAAATTTTGACAGGGTCAAATTTCACGACCTGTGTTGAGGGGAAAAACTGGTGATAAGTTTGTGCATATTCTCCTGGAGATGCTGCGAAAAACAATGGTGTTTTTACCTGTGTTAAATGGTGTGGGAAAAAAAGAAGTGAAATGAATAAACATACTGATGTGCATATTCTCTGAAGAATATGCTGAAAATTATAAACGAGTACAGTATAACACACATTTCTGTTTTTTCCAAGGGATCATGCCAATATATGATAGTATTGCTAAGCATTTCACAGAATCATAGAACGGTTTGGGTTGGAAGGGACCTTGAAGATCATCTAATTCCAACCCCCTGCCATGGGCAGGGACACCTCCCACTAGACCAGGTTGCTCAAAGCCCCATCCAACCTGGCCTTGAATAGTTTCAGGAATGGGGCATCCACAGCTTCTCTGGGCAACCTGTGCCAGTGCCTCACCACCCTCTTCCCAATATCTAACTGAAAACTACCCTCTTCCAGTTTAAAACTGTTACCGCTCGTCCTATCACTGCACTCCCATTTCTCAGATGGACTTAGTGCATATGACACACTTAAATTTGGCAGAGGAATAGGAACAGGAACAGGGAGAAGTAAACTTCAGTCAGTTTGTTGTATTGTTTGTGGTGGAAAAAGAATTTCCAAAGCATGGAAGGGATTTAGGTACATCAATCCACTGGAAGCCTGTCGTTAAAAATCCCCCATCCCCTATTTATCATGGGAGAGACTTTCATTGCTGGTATTTCAAAAGGTTTGTGTTCCTTTACAGCAATGCAGTAGGAAAACAAAGGCACAGTTTTAGCAAAGATAATTGCTTTGATGAGAAGCCAGGTATTAGTGTAGACCTTTGACAACTATCTTAAATAGCTTGTTTAGCTGTCATACTTAGCACTGTAACCACACCAGGCTAAATGCATGTTGACTTTTCCTGATCCTGCATCCCAAGCAGCCCTAGGAGTCTCTGGCACTTGGATAGGAGGCCAGCAGGAAATGCCAGGCACAAAATTCTCTAAAGCACAAAAGAATTCTTGTTCAGACCATGCTTTGGCTCAAAGAAACTGAATAAGCACTATATGCATTTGTTTCTGACACTGGAGCTGGGCTGAAAGGTGGGAAAATGAGATGGATGTCACTCTGGATCAAGAGAAAATGGATTAGGCATTGTACAGAAATACAAAAAAAATTACAAAATAGAAAGGTGAGCCCTATCCAGACAGTTCCTCACCTTTGTAGGAAGTGTACAGATAACAGTGGGAGATGATAGGTAAGTACCACATAGACATGGAAGGAAAATAGGAAATAATGAACTAATGTCAGTGAAATATTCTGTCACAACCCCACCACTGCTGGCTTGTGATCAGGTATGCAGTTGTAGATGAGAAATGGCACAAAAGTCTGAAGACTGAGTCTGTGAAAAAGGATTGGCATCTTACCAAAGCGCCATGCAAGATACAAAATGTATTTATCATTTCTTAAAATTACTGACTAAAAACATTTTAAAAGTGAGTATGAAATTTATGTGCCTCTCAAGGATGCATTTGACAGTAGTGGTTTTACGCTTGGTGCTATAGTGGTTCAACTCCAAGAGTGAAGCAAGTTGATTTGTAACGTGATAGAGTCACCAGAGCCATCAACACATTTACAAAGCGTGACTTTTCCTCAGCTGATAGCGCTGTAGTTTATGGTGGATTTTGGCTGACCTCAAAGTAGAAAAGAAGGCAAAGGTTGGAAAGCAAATGGAAAAGTGTACAACATAATGAAAGCACAGTTGAAGCCAAGTTTGGAAGTTGAGCAGAAGTATGGGGTGGATAAAAAGGGCCACATGTATCTTGACAGTCTTGGTAAATTTGAGAGGTATGTCCTAGGGGCATAGGCTTGACTCCTAGTTGAAGGAATCTTAGCATTAGGATCTGCACAAGAGTGGCTTTCCGTTTGTTGGCATAACAAACATCTCCCTGAATTGTCTCTGTCCTGCTTTCAGAGCAAAATTGTCCAGTGCCAGCTAGGCACATATGTTGCTGCCAGAACTGGGAAAGTTATTGGTCTGAAGAACTCTCAGTAGACAGCCCAGCTGGTGGGCAGGTATCTAAACTGACCAAGAGACTGGAGAGAGGCTGTCCGTCTGTCCTCTGGATTATGAATTAGGTGTCTCTATGAGACTGTCATCGGTAGGTCCAATGCATTTTCTGCACTTCGAGGTCTAAATCGTGGTTTTGGGTATGGATGAATGACTCACTGTTTTAACATGCTGGGTTATGCCTGACACTGATACACTGTCCTCGTAGTTAGAGTACACACCCCAGAGAAGGAAGACTTGTCTCCTATTCTTTGTTCAGCCTTAAGAATTTTAAATATGCAGTTACCATTTAGTTCAAATGAGCATCTTAGATATTCACAGTCTTGCTGAAGGTAGTAAAAAATGCTGCCAACAGCATGAGATTCATGTGGCCAGAGAGACATCCTACTTCCAGTCTCTGCTCCTCAGACTGTTTTGTGCACTTAGCATTAAAAACAAAACAGAAGCTACTAAGTAAAATTTCTAAAGTTAGTATTTCGGGAAAGCTTGAGACTAAGCTTAGCTCAGTGTCCTCATTACAAGAATCACAGATTTGTGTTCACCTGCAAAAGAAATGGAAAGTGGTCTATCTTTGTAATTGTCTTTATCATTTGGTAAATAGGGTTGTTTTAGAGGTTTCTGTGGTGGTCAGAGAACCTAATATCCTGTGGACATCCTTATTTCCTTAAGGGACAATAGCAGTAAGTCTTTCATTGTGTGGATGTTACTACCAGTACTTCCATTTAAGAAATCTGCTAAAATAGACTCGGATTCATAATGAAACATAAATTCATCCTATTAAATTACTGCACGCTCAGGTCTTCTGTTGAGAAACTCTAGCTGGCAGGATGGAGATTTTGGAATGTTTATAGAGAACTCAGTTAAGACTGCTCAGGTGATAATACCAAATGTCTGTCATGTCTGATGGTGCTGGTACTTCCAATGAGAAGGCATTAATCAACAGTTTGTGAAATGATCTTAGTTTAGTTCATTCCTCTACTATAATTCCTAAATTCTGCTGAGATACTGTGGTGAGATATAGTTTAAAAACTCCCATTAAATTTTTGTTTCATACATTTGAAACTGAGAAAATGAGAAATTTATTTTTCTGTTGTGTGCGCAACAGAATTTTGTTGATGCTATGTATTAAAGTTGCCCAAATATCTGAAAATATGTATTTTACTACAAGTCATAATTTCTATTCAAAGGTATCCTTTTGCCTATCTAAAACAGTGAAGCAGAAACGTAACTGTGAATGTCAACTAAATCAGGTATGACATGTATTATTGTCTAGGCAAGCGACTCGGGCAGCTGCGATACAGAGAATTGATAGGTCCTGCCTCGGGCAGAGGGGAAATGTTGACACACCTGGATAATCACATATTATCAAGAAGTCAAACCTGCAGTTTCATGCTCTGGTAGAAAGTGGCATTTCTCATCTCAAAAATATTTGATTCTTCAAAAGACTAGGACCTGGGGTAGAGCTAGATTATATCTGAGATTTAGTATGTGCTTCTTCATATTCAATAACCTTGAAAAAGACAGCCTACCAGGGATTCAAAGATATTTTTTTTGCTTTTGTATCAACAAAAGCTAACATTGGAAAGTAAGTAATAAGATTGTTGCTATCAAGTATCAACATTTTTGGAACCCAGTCCCACTGAATAGCTCTGTCTCTGTCTCTGGTAGCTATCAATAGTGAAGATGCAATTGCATTTTGTCACACTGTTAAGATATGATTATCAACAGACAGTTTTTCCAGTCTTTGGCTTAATTTTCTGCAGATGAAAAGACATAAATTGGTGTTGAGCAGAGTCAGGTGTGGTCTGCAGGATGTATGTACTCCGGTGCAGTGCCATGAAATGCAGGTGATCTGCCCAGTAATACTTTATGTCCTGGCACAAAGCCAGAGCAGAGAAAGCCCACAAGGGAACACCTTCAAGAGACTTCCAGATGGTTCTGTACAGGCAGTTTGGGCCCATCTTGATTTATTTGCTTTGGCTAAGTGTGGATATAGCATTTAACTGAACTAGAAAGCCAGTCAAAAGCCTGGAGCACTGGGGAGCACAGTATAGAAAAGAGTGCGCCTCTGCAATATGATTCCCAGTGTGTGCTTTTGTAACTACTATACTCTTGTTTATTCCATGACTTGGGCATCACAGATCCCTTTTATATATAAAGAAAGAGATAACTATATATGGAAACACATCAAATGTGCATAAAGAAATATGTTCTTATTTCCTACTCCTGGTGATGTATTAAATATTGTCTGGCATTGTTTCTGTGTATCAAATTAAAGATTGTGTTTACTTCTTTTTTTCTTTCTATTGCATTTGTTCTCCTATATTTCATCACATGTTTTCATTTATATTTTTTCAAGGGTATCCAGAAACCCCTCCTCCAAGGTGCTGTTAAGTTAAAAGAAATAACTAAGATTTTTCAATTTCAGAAGTAAGCTCTTGATGCATTATACCTGAAATTCAAGATTACCTGTGGCACAGTAGGTGGGGAAGTGAGAGTCCACAGCTTTGAAATAGCCAGTTGACACTGACATTGGAGAAGCACTATGGAGAGCCACTGACTGACATCTTGCTTCAGGGGCATGAGGCTGTTGACACACAGATGTGGACACTGCTTTTTGCTGTCCACTGAGAGCATTTTGTAAGTAGAAAACAGTTATTTCAGTTTCTCTGAGTTTGCAATGAATAAGAGTGGTTAACATCTATGAGAAAACCTGTCAAATTCTCAGGTCATGCTTGGAACAGGATTTGGGCAATATCCCTTCATGGTTTCCATTGTTCTCGACCCTTTGTATCTAACACTAACCAAAGAAGAGCAATTAGAAAAGCAGTGCAGCCTAGGAGCCCAGAAAGCAGATTCCACGCTGATGATGCAGAATCAAAGCAGACAGTTCAGAGATTTAGCCAGTGATAGGAAGACTTCAGTGTTGAGACTGTAGCTGCATGACTGAACATGCCTTTTATCAATTTAGAATAACATCAGCTTCGGTGGGGTTTTGCACGTCCCACGTGGAAATTGTGAGGCCTCAACAAATACTTTCCTACAAAGGACATTCTCAGTTAAGTGATAGACTCAAAAGCAGATTTGAAAGGGATATTCTCTTTCTATGATGTGTGATATGCCATTGTCATGGTTTAACCCCAGCTGGCAGCCAGGACCACCCAGTTGCTCATGGAGTTCTTCCCCTTCCCCCAGAAGGGCAGGGAGAAAAGGAGGGGAAAGGGAAAGAAAAAAAAAATCCTCATAGGTTGAGATAAAAACAGCTTAATAAAACAATAACAGAAAAGGATAATAATAATAATAATAATAATAATAATAATAATAATAATAATCATAACACGTCACTCTCACAATTTGGTGAATTGGTACCTTCCCAAGCAATGATCACAAGTACCCACCCCCTGGCCAACCCCGTTTATATACCGAGAATGACCTCTATGTTACAGAATACTCCATTGTCCACTCCATCGTTCTGTGTATGCTCCTTCTCAGCTTCTATGGGAAGCTGAAAGAAGTCATTGAAAAATACAAGCAACACCTGGCAATCACTTAACCAATATGCATTATTGACCTTCCTTTCACACCAAATCTGAAACACAGCAACCACTAGAAAGAAAATTGACTCTCTCCCAGCTGAAACCAGGACAGCCATTTTTTTCACAAAATGAAGTTAATGAGCCGAATGTCCAAACCTGTTTCCTTGGGTGCAACCAGGCCCCAAGAATCACCTCAGTTAGAGCAAATGCCCTTGTAAAATACTGGAGGGACCGCTTCAGAAAAGTGCATTCAGTGTGATATTGCTAAAATATTTCATGTTACTTCTCATTGCAACACTATATTCCTTAGGATGGTTTCAATTATATATAGTGAGTCAGGGCTTGTCTATGGGGAGAACGAAGCTGGCTTCAGACTCCTGAATTTTGCAAGGACGGGGGGCTGGGCTTCAGTCGCTCCTGCCAGGGGGAGTGTAGGTGTCTAAGAGCTGTTGCTGTTCCGGCTGCTGCTGGGTGGGTGACAGAAATGATGGCAGTCCCTCTGGAGTACCACCCACCTCTGCCTGCAAAAACAGCCACCATCCTATACAACCTTCCTCTCACTGCGTGGTGGAAGCAAGTACGGCTTACTAGGGCTGCTTGTCTGGCCAAGCCTAATGACTGGTGGCTTTAGGTGTGTCTACAATGGGTGCTGATGAGAAAGCCAGGGGGAAATCCAATCCCTGAACCTAAAGATAATTGGCAGCCTACTTACACTCTGAGAAGACACTGTCAGTATGCCTTTGGACAAAGAGGCTTGCAAGGGAAATGGATTAAAACACCTATGCATTGCTAATGCCTAACTTCATCTACTTAGTGCAGTACCTAGTGTGTAAGTCATGCCATAGTGTATTATGAACTACTCAGTTCAGCATACAAACCTGAGGGAAAAAATGGGTTCACAGTCACACACTGATATTAATACATCTCTGTGAAAAAAGCATTATGTGACCTTTGCTGTTCATAGGCAGGCTGTGGTTTCCATACAACCGAATTTCCACCACATCTGGATGGGATCTGACAGCACTTTGAGGAAAAAGTTGTGCTTGCTGCTCTCCATCCTGTGCAATACTACATACCCTTCTTGGCCATTGAAAGCAACAGGATCTCTGGTATTCTGGATTGTATATATATATACAGAATATATATATATATATAATATATATTCTATATATCTCTGGATTTTGCAGGCTTGACTCCGAAATACCTGGCAACATGTCCTTCAGAACATGAGTTCTCATTGTATGTTCCCAGAGAGAAGAAGAGAAAAGGGCTTGACTATTCAGAACCAGGAATTCTGAAAAATGTTGCATCCAGTATAATGGCTTTTCAAACTTATGCACATACTATCCCATAGATTATATAATGTTTAAAATTATCCTGCCACCTATAAAGTCCTGAAAAAGAAAGGTTGATTCATTTACAAGCCTATTAAGAATTACAAGCCAATATGGCCAATGCATTAATTCACCTGGGGGCCTTGCTACCATAATCCATCATTATCAGGCCCAGAAGTGGAAAGCCAGTGTGACATTTAATGGCATATGAAGATATAAAATCTGGAAACTGCTGCAACTTCTTACAAGCCAAGCAGAATAAAATATTAATCAAAAAGGTCATAAAGTGCAAATGATAAATGGTTATACAAGAAAGCAAACCCCATGTGTCACTACTATTTCCTTCACATTTCTACTCCTCTAGCAAAAAAAAAAACCAAACCAACAATCACTGCAGTTAGAAAAACTGCTATCAGGACTGTTAAAACTGAACAGATCTAAAAAGACTGAAGTCCTAGGAAGAGGGCTAAGAAGTGAGCAGTATCTGGGACCTTTATTTTGATTTGTTGCTTGGGCTGGGGAATGGGAATGGGCTGGGAAGAATTGTGCCAGAGCTATTGGGAATGGGGAGCTCTACAATAGGAGGAAAAGGAGCACTGGAGGAAGATGAATCTTGGCTTTGGGAAGGGTTGGAGGTGTACTAAAGTGCAAGGCAAGAAGGTCTAGGTGGTAGGTAGTGTCCTCTCTGTCCTGTAGGATAAATATATTTCTGTGCTCACAAAGAGCTGTCCCTTAATGTCTGTCAGACTAAACTACGGCACATGCTCTAGTAATAAAGGAGTATCCACAAAGACCAAATATATTTGGGAAGCCAGCAATCAACCTGTGCATGGTAGAGGAAGGCTCAGACCTGGAAAATTTGGCAGAATCCAAGTCTGATGATCCAGCTCTCTATTGGACTCATTAACAAGTGCCATATCACTTAGCCAGGAGTTGTACTAGCCTTGTGTTTCTTCATGCTGTCTCATGCTCTGCCAGGTCATGTTGTCAAGCTCATGAAGAATGGAAAAGGGATAGTTACAGTAAATCACCCTGCTGGATGGCCTCAGCTCTGCCCACTCTTGGAATCAGTCTTTTGGGTATTTCCCACAGTAAAGTATATATAAACCTACTAGGCGTTCTGTGGGTAAAAGAGATATGTACCTTGCTATTGATATGAAAATGATGTTAATTGTATTGAAAGGGCATATACTGGAAAACTGTGAAAAACTGGATGGGGGGGAAGGGTCAAAAGAATTTACTGTGATTCATAGAAGGAGCAGTCCTTCTTGCTTCGTGTTCTACATGATGGACGCTGCAAGGGAAACCAATCTTTTTGATGACACCAGCAACAAAGAAAGGAACAAGGGTTAGGATTGGATGCTGAGATACGCTGCTCCTGCTCCCTACCTCTGCCTCAGCGTTTCTCTTTCGTTTCCAACTCCTTTTCTTCCTGGGAGGATTCTGAGGGAGACTGATGGGGGAAAAAGAACTAAGGTATACTGAAGGAAAGATTTCTTGGTGCTTGCTCATTCCAGCCACTGTGGCCAAAGAACAGTCCCTCCTGAATTTGGCTCCATCCCTCACAGGCTGCTCGCATCTGTCTTATCTCTAGAAACACTTCAGGTCCACAACCTGGAGTAGCGACAGGCTGAATGCATGCTGTAGGTTCCTAGATATACATTTTTCTCTGCATAACTCCACCTCTGTACCTGGATAGAGGATGGGTTTGTTGTTTTCGGAAACTTGGCTCCCATTCAGACACATGGTATAGCTAAACAACACCCTGGAGAAAAAGCCATCTTTAAAAGTTCCTGCCTATTGGCTACAAATTTCTTTACACTTTTTCTTTCCCTGTTGCAATTAAATACCCTCTCAGCTGTGCTGCTACAGATGTTCATGGGGCCAGAAACATGGGACAGTCTTCACTAAAATAACTTATAATTTCAAAATCAATAAATGGAACTTGAGGAGTCTCCATCCTTGGAGATACTCAAAAGCCACCTGGACACGGTGGCCCTGCTTGAGCAGAGGGGTGGACGAGATGAACTCAAAAGGTCCTTCCAACCTCAACCATTCTGTCATTCTGGGGTTCTGTAAAACAAGGTTATATTCCCGTTAACTGGCAGAAAGGTAACTGAGTCAGTGGGACTAAGAATATCTTAAAGGGATTGTGTGTCTCATCTGTGTTCCTCAGCATGGTCTGGCTATGCTGAAGCTTGCTATTGCATATAGGGCTGGAAGAAATTGGTTTTTCAGGAGTCTGGGTCAGAACCAGACAGTAGGGAATAGCCTGAGACCCTTGCTTGGATGTATCAAGTTGGGTGTATCCCGGAGCAGAATTTACAGGGTTGCTGTTATGGGCAGAGTAGGAATTGCATGGATATAATTTTCAGAGGCTGTAACACACCACCTCGAAACCAGTCTGCTCACAAGCTGTCTTGGTTCTGTCACATCAATTTGTATCAAGAGAAAGTCATCTTCTGCAACCTATAACATTTATGACCTTTCAAATATTTCTTTTGCTGAGTGGCAGTAAGTGATGAGATCAAAGCCTAGTGGGCTTAAACTGGAGAGGTCTGAGTCATAAGTAGGAAACTGATATCCAGTGCATTCAGAGGGTAATGTATCTTGGAAACTCATTGAAAATATGGTAACAAATCAAGGCTGTGAAGCTAATTTGAGCTTTGATGAGGTACGGAAAATTTCAAAGCAATCTGAGAGTGCACATGCATTTGAGAGCACATGGAAAAATAAGCTGTTACTTAAGAATTTATTCTGACTATAATATTGTGAACTCACCACAAACAGTTTCATATGTTAAACATGTAGAATCCAGGTTCACGCAGGTCTGATGAGTGGTATGAATAGCACCATGTTAGTCTTATCATGTTTTTACTTAATCATTGGCTTTAGGGAAAGCTTTTTGAGGCGAAGGAATGGTATTACCTGGCAACATGCATAAACATTAAAATCAGCCAAAACCTCAAAGAAAGATGCAATAGCTTTTTGTCTGCAGCTATTCTTGCCACTGTATTTTCTGTGCTTTTGTTTCTGGACTGACAGCAAAAATTGAGATTTATCACACTTTGATTTAGATACTGAACTGAAGTAACTTAAATCAGAGAGAGGATTCCCAGGCTACACCCTTAGTGAAGGAGATGTCACCCTAGCAAGGTGGTGTCAATGAAGGATGATTTTACACATTGGTGCACCTCAGGGAGACAAGTCAGTATATAGATAGGCTGAATCACCTCTCTTTCTCTCTTGCCTACAATGATAACTTGAATTTTGAGGATCCTTACTTGCAGCAACTCAATTCTGAATCTAAACCCCTGTTGGAGGAATCTGTGTGCAAGTCCTTGGTACTCACAACTGATCAGCGATGACTTTCCATTAGTTGTCCATCTGTCTTTGGCTGCTCATTTTTTCCCATATAAATCTCTGGAAATGCTGTATAATCGCCATACAGAGCTGTATAACTTCTCACTATTGCTCCTTGGTTGTCTCCAGACCCAATGTTAACATTCCCTTCATATTCTGCAGTAATGCGGCCATGAGACAAGGCAATTCAGTCAGGGCACGGACCTAGGGTTTCCTTTCAAGGATCCATACATGATCCTTGGGGCAGTCAGTCACAGTAGAAGCTATTTGTTGATTGTGCAATGGAAAGTCTACCAGTTCTGTTTCCTTTATATTCCTCTAAGAGGAATTGCTGATAAACTTAGAAAGTTTATTTTGTTTTTTATCTTAACAAAACACCATGAAACAAAATACCTAGTGCAAACTGAATAAGGCATAACAATCCTACCTCTGTATCAAACGTGTGATTTAGCTTCTGTGTCACTGAGAATTTAGCCAGGAAATTCTTTGTGAGGAACAAAGATATACCATAAATAAAATACATTGGCTATTCTTCTCCTGAAAGAGCAACAGCCAGGGACTTCACACCCAGGCAATCTGATACTATTTCAGGAACTACCTAGGTAACACTTCACATATCACCTTTGGAATTGCCACTAAGAGAAAACATAGTATTAAGATTTCCTACTCATTTTCTGCATCTCACTAAACTGGTAGGGTTCTGGAAAGATGAGAAGCAATCATAATATGGCATAATTAATTTTGTTCTGAATAAAAGAGGAAACTAGCTTGCCTCTAAGCAGCAGCAATATGATGTGACTGGTAACCTAAGAAATTACAGAGCCATAAGAGGATTTTGAAGTTTAAGTGGTGAAATGAGTTTACAAAAGAAAGGTCTAGAAAAAAACAGTTTAATTCCTTGTCTTATTACTGAGCACTAGGGCCATTCTGCTAAAACTCATTTTCCTTTTCTTTGTAGACGTGCCATTATTTTCCCCTTGATATAAATGACACAGTACTTTTAAATTCATTTGAAATAATAAAATATGGAACAGGAGGAACACTTATTTAGCATATGACTATATTGCAGATAATTGTAACTTTCTTCATGTGTTATTAAGCATACAGGAGAGTGAAGAGCAAATTTACAGTTTGTCCAGGAGATGTCTCTCTCTTCCTGAAATATGCCAAAGCCCTTTGTGTTTCAAGGGATCTATCTAGCATTACAGATGTTGGCTCTCTCAGCCTGCAGTTATGACCTTGCAAGAAAGCAATACGCAGTCCGACCGCTACGTATGCTGTGTTCTGTTGTGGGGTTTGGCTGCTGTTTCCAGTGCAAATGCCTCGTTTTTAGGTCAATGTTTTTAAAAACCATGGGAGCTGAACAAACATTTGTGCTGCAGCCTTGTTTTTTCTCATGCACTTCAAACTTATGCGCTAGGCTAACTTGCTTGATTTCTACAACTAAGTAATTTATTGTACATTTCTGTCACTGTGACCAAAGAAAACACAGTGGTATCAACAGATTTTAGGGACAAATACAGTTCAAGGGAGCCTGAATATGTGCTATTTTTCTGCTAACAATGTAAAGAATATAGTGTGAACAGTAAATAATTCAATATTCTGATTGAAGAACATCACAAAGGAATTTAATCCTCATTTGAAATATTTTGAAATATTTTCAGTTCTACTGCACAGAACATGCAGAGTAGCAGATAGTCCTGACAGTCAATAAATTTTAGTTTTGCTAATTACACACTAAAACAATTTATGCTTTAAGAAATTACTTTGTTTTTAGCATTTCCCAGGATAGTGAAAACATTTGCAGAACTAAGTCCTTTGGATCTACTGCTTTTCATTCTTGTCATTGCAGTGGCTCTGTACTTTATGATATCAGCTCAGGTGAACTAAACTTTTTTTGTGAGGTGATAGACACAGAAATCTCTTTTTTCTCTGGACAGATCAAGACAACATCCTGCTTAGCCCAAAGATTTTATTAATATGTATTTATTCATGAGTTTCACTGACTTACTGATGATCTTCACTGGAAATTATGGGAATTATGACACTGATAACAGTAATTTTTTTCTCATAGGAGAAATAATGAAATATGATATAAAATTTTGGTATGGTGAGTAGGTCCTGGAGCTTTCAGATGCTCTAAAAGAAAAATAATTTTATTTTTATGAGCATTTACTGACTACTGCCATTGGAGAATGAAGTATTGATCCATGCAGTGGTCCCAGGTGAATCTGTGTACTTGGGGATGGGCTGCCTGGCCAGCTTTGAGAAGATCAAGAAGGAGGCAGGATAAGAGGATGCCTTAGCAGAGTCACTCTGCTTCTGGAAAGAAACATACAGTTGGACATACACACTTCCCCCCAAAATTCCCCATGAAACAAAAAGAGGCAGTAATATTCCCCCAGCAAGAAGTGGGGACAAAGAAGCAAGGTTGAGCCTTTGTCCAAAAAATCAGGCTATTTACACTGCAATATGGATTTAGTTTGGAGGGACTTTTAATTGTGATTTGAAATCTCTGGGGGCAGGAGCTGTCCTGTGGCAAGTCTGTCTCTCTTCGTAATAATATTTCTGCTGACAGTATTTGGGGGTAAGAAAAGAGAAGTTTCATCCAAGCTTCATCTGGTCAAGGCATCAAGACTAAATGCTGTTCACTTTTGTCAATCTTCGTGACATGATTCCCCTCAAGGACTGAAAAATTCATTAAAGAGTCATGGAGGTATCTGAGTTAAGTTTAACTGAGAAAAAAGGAGCTTCTTATGCCTTTCTATGGTTGGTTTTCAGGGTATCTGTGAAACCAGAGGAAATGATACAATTCCCACAATTTTAAGGACCTCTTTTTAATTCTAACAGTTAAACCCTACTCATTTCTCTTTAAAACAACATCAAGCAGCAAAGGTATTACATGGTAGCCAGGGAGAACTGCTGAATATCACATTTCTTGGACACTCTAAATGGGCAGAGTGTCCTGTGTGCTGTGGAAATGTTCCTATTACTCAGCTGGCTGACATGGAAGCTCTTATTGTTGGTGGTTTTGTTTTTGTGTTCTGCTTTGCAGCTGCACTCCCCCCCAGGAAGAAACACGGGTGCTTGTGCTGACTCAGTCCTAGCCAGAGTCCCCTGAACGCGCTGGAGCCACCTGATTCTTGGAGAGCCTGGAAGTCATTTCCAGCCTAGCATGTTTCATTCTGAAGTTTAGTCAAATGGCACAGCCAGATGGAACAGTAGATTGTCTTGGAGAAAACAAAATCTCAAAGTGGAACTTTAAATAAAAAAAAAAGAAAGAGAAAACTAGGAAGGGAGGGGAGGAGGCTAACTTTGTGATGTCCCTAGAAAAGCAAAAACTTTATCTCAAATGCCAGAGTGATGTGAGAAGCTGGAAGAAATGGATTAAACAATTGAACTTTTGGGTGGAGATTTGAGGGTCAAAGGAAGATTTCTGCAAGCCACTCAACTTGTCAGCAGCCAGCCTGAATCCACTTGCCTTTCTACTGGGTGTGCCTTGAAGACTTCATGTTAACCTTTTCTAGACTGCATTTCTGCTCTTCTGACACCATTCTCAAACCACATTCTTGGAGCTTCTGCCATTAATACATTAAGCAGCTTCTTGGATTTGCTGCCAGGAGGGCCCACAAGGACCAGCCTGGGTAGCAGATTCCACTCTGACTGAATTATCCTTTGAATTCTTGCCTGTTCCTTACAAAACCCTAGATTTTAAAATTTCCCAAGTGGGGAAGATTCACCAGTAACATTTTTATGTTATAGTATTGGGTATTAGTTATCTTTTCTGTTAAAATATGACTGGTCCATTTGATAACTTGGCTGTGAGTATTTTTGAACCTGCCACAAGAGGATGCTTGCAATTTTGCTTCAGAGACAAAGAAAGGAATCAAGCTGAAAGGCGGCCACATTTTCCTACTTCCATGTCAACTTCTCTGCTTGGACATTACTACCTTCATTCAGCTTCATTCAGGCAGAAGGCTCCTTGGAGATGGAGATAGACCTGAATCCTTAGGTATGCTGTGGCACCTGAGTGACATGGCCCAGTGCAATGCCACACATAATTACTCCAAGCAATTCTAAATTACCTTTACTTTAGTAAAGACTTTGGCACTGTTTCCCACAGCATTCTCCAGGAGAAACTGGCTGCTCGTGGCCTGGATGGGTGTACTCTTCTCTGGGTAAAAAACTGGCTGGATGGCTGGGTCCAAAGAGTATTGGTGAATGGAGTTAAACTCAGTTGGCAGCTGGTCACGAGGTGTTCCCTAGGACTCAGTATTGAGGCCTGTTTTGTTTAGTATCTTTATCAGCTGTCTGGATCAGCTGAGGGGATTGAGTGCATCCTCAGTAAATTTTCAGATTACGCCAAGTTAGACACAAGTGTCGATCTGCTTGAGGGTAAGATGTCTCTAGAAAGGGATCTGGACAGGCTGGATCAATGGGCCGAGGCCAACGGTATGGGATTCAATACAGTGAAGTGTTGGGTCCTGCACTTGGGTCACAACAACTCCATGCGGCGAAGAGTGGTTGGAAAGCTGCCCCACAGAAAAAGACCTGGGGGTGTTGGTCAACAGCCGGCTGAATATGAGCTGGCAGCATGGCCAGGTGGACAAGAAGGCAACAGCATCCTGGCCTGTATCAGGAACAGTGTGGTGAGTAGGATTTGGGAAGCAATTGTACCTCTGTACTCGGCACTGGTGAGGCCACACCTCGAATACTGTGTTCGCTTTTGGGTGTCTCATTACAGGAAAGACACTGAGGTGCTGGAGCAAGTCCAGAGAAGGGCAACGAAGCTGGTGAAGGGTCTAGAGCACAGATCTTATGAGGAGTGGCTGAGGGAGCTGGGGTTGTTTAGCATGGAGAAAAGGAGGCTGAGGGGAGACCTTATCACTCTCTACAACTACCTGAAAGGATGTTTTAGCAAGGTGGGGATCAGTCTCTTCCCCCAAGTAACAAGTGATAGGATGAGAGGAAATGGCCTCAAGTTGCACCAGGGGAAGTTTAGATTGGATATTAGGGAAAATTTCTTCACTGAAAGGGTTGTCAAGCATTGGAACAGGCTGCCCAGGGAAGTGGTGGAGTCACCATCCCTGGAGGTATTTAAAAGATGTGTAGACATGGTGTTTATGGACATTGTTTACTGGGACTTGACAGTGTTAGGTTTACAGTTGGACTTGATCTTAAAAGTCTTTTCCAACCTAAATGATTCTATGGTTCTACCTACCAGCTTATTTTTTAGGAGCAATATTATTTTAACACAGCGCTGCCTCCACCTAAGACACCCACCTATAATATTTCATAGAGGTGATCTGAGCTTAGAGCCCTCTGCCCTTCTAGCTGGGTCATCAGGATGAGCTGTTCTGGAGGCAGAATGAGAAGGGCTACCTGGGGTGGTGTTCACTGAGGCTACATGAGATGAAGTGCAGATAGCGAATGCTGCCTTGGAGCATGCCAGAAGGAGCAGTCAGGGGAACATCTGGAAAGCAGTAGAAAGTGAGGAGCAACGGAATCTGTTCTAGGACACGGCACACTCCTTACATTGACAGCATTCAGATAGCCTCTGAAATGGGCATCTTTTCAGCTCTGCAGAGCCCGCGTGAGTGAATAGTAGTGGGCTTTTTTTTCAATTTGTTTTTATCTTGTGTAACTGGATTTTTAGCTAGTTGTATCTGTCTACTAAGCCTGACTTCTAAAAGAATAATTTATCTGTATTAAACTTCCTCCAGTGCTTAGCCAATGGGTCTAATTTGGCTACATATATTTGCAGACACTCTCAATGTTTGTTTTAGAGGGCTATATGTTTGCAGATCCTATTTTAATGTCTAATAGCACTGGATCTTATCCATCTCTCTCGTCATCTCATTTTTTCCCCGAGAAACTCACTGTACGATTTCCAAATTTCTAATTTCATCCTGATGTAGTCATTGCAAGGCTCCTGATTCGGGAACAATGGGAGAGTGAGTAACATTTCAGTACATCTCCTGAATGTTTGTATCAGTGACTTCTGTAGTTTTTCCTCACATTTATACCAGCAAGGATTACAAGCCTTTACATACTTCTTATGCTGTGTAAAGACCCAGATGCATGATCAAGTTACCACGCTCTAAACAAGTTACTACAGATCAGCTGAGAAGTAGTAATTATCTGTGTACCTAGCACAAACTACTATGAAATTATGTGACTTAAGTGATTCTCTTTCCTTAAATGCAAGCTTTAGTCAAATTGGTTTTTATCTGCAAGCCTGAACATGCACATCTAAGTGGTGTCCATTGGTGCCTAGTGACTTCTAAATCACTGCAAATGGGGAACATATCTGAGCTTCATCATCATGTAAAATGTAAAATTATCTCAATTCCTCTACTGAACTGAGGAAAAGTGATCCTTCAGTTACCACTGAAGCAGCTGGCTACTGTCTTTTAAAATGACGTGAAGATGCTATTACAAAGAAGGTATTACCAGCTTTGCTGCAGCTGTTTCATGTGCTGTTTTGCAGCCCACTGTGCAAGTACCATGCTCTGCTGAAGATGCTTTCAGCAGCAGTGGTGGGATTTCCTATTTCCAATTTGCCTTAACCTGGCTGGAGCAGGGAAAACCCTTCAGGAGATGGGGCAGTCTTTTGGGCCAAATGGATTGGGAGGAGGAAATTTTCCAAGGGACACAGAGGGAACTGTATGACTCTTACTCAAGCTGACAGAGCACTGAAAAGTGATGGACTACAGAGCAAGGATGAGGAAAGGACTCACCATGCAGGGACAAGAGATATTGGCGGCTCACACATCCTTCATTCAACATCTTACCTAGAACTTCTGAGCTAGGGATGTTTGTGTTTTCAGCCTGTTCATCTCATATCCTTTTCTTCAGCAAGATGTATAAATATGTGTGGGTACCTTTCTGTGCTTCCTCCCTAACTTAAATGGCACTGTGTTGCAAACAAAAGGGACTTCTGGTACAGGACCTTGACCTGTATTTCGAAAGAAGGTGAGAGTTGGTGGAGTGGCTATTGAGACCCTGAAAGTTTATATTTTGGCTCCTGAGAGCTGCTTATTTTGTAGTTTCCACAACGAGAAGGAAGTGTGATAGCTGAGAAATGCACTTCAAGGATACACACTCAGGCATGTCTGAATGAGAGCACTGGCCAGGCCGACACTTCTGGGCCTTCACTTGCAATAAATATCAATGGAGCATGAAGGTGTGGAAAGCATGTAGATGCATGCCCTTGGACTGGAGAAATAGGAAGATGAGAACCATGCAGGGACATCTGGCCACCAGGGCCTGAGAGACCCTTTGAATTATACCATAAGCAAGGTTGTCTGTGTTTCAAACTCATTACTGCTCTGCCATCCTCCATTATGACAGCCAGAATGACAGTGACCACACTCTGGCCTGGAAGTGACCATCGGTGACGAGAAGACATTGTGTCCTGGTGCGCAAAGTGGAAGAGAACCTCCTTTCCTCTACCTCTATATCCATAATAAAATCTGAGTCTAGTAAATAGTCACATGATTTCTCATTGGATACCAGTAATGAGGTGAAGGTAGAGCCTACATCAGTTCCCTTACCTGCTGAATGCCACTGTTTACCTTGCTGATTTATTATAAGCAGATGTATAATTTTCCCCATACTTACTGGCTTCTTTTCCACCAGGTTATTCCTTATTTGAGAATACTGGTTTGATGGCAGTGTCAGCTATCTGAAATAAACAGTTACAGCAGTATGAAACTGTTGTAAAGTCACAGAGTCATATCATATGTCTTATATGTAGAAGAACATAACCCTTTTCCTTGTTTTTCTAGTAATACTAAATTGCTATTTCTTCAGAGCAATAGCTAGTTTCTATGATCAGCTGTAAACAATTACTAAGCTGCTTGTCTTGATGATTTATAGCTAAGTTATAAAAGGGTATACTTTCATCCAGGCTGGTTGCTAAGCCCAGAGGAAGACCCCGAGTTAATGGTGATGATGCTGTTTTGTCACCTGCTGTGAACTAATTCTAGGAACTAGTCGGAGTTTTCTGAGGAAATTGCTTTGCAATGTGAAATCAATAAAGTCAATATTCTTTTCCTTTTTTTCCCTTCTAGTGTGGGCACAGACAAATATGAAGAAGTGATTTTTGGGGAAAAGGTGCTTGTTTTCAGGATGAAATTTCTGGTCCAAACCAGAGATGACAGTAACATAAAGACAATAGAGCAAAGCATGGTCCAGTGGAGATAGAACCCGTGGGGAAAACACGACAATTCAAACAGACTTCATGTTTTGAATCTGCTGCTAATTTAAATCCAGTGTGAATTCCTTTCTAACCTGCTATTTGGGCAGATATTTTCTTTTTTATGAAACGTTGTGAAAGGTGTGTTTTTATCACATCGCAGAATGCATGATTGTTTAATTAAAATTTTGAGTAGTTCTTCAAGGTAGAAAAATTTCTTCCTACAGAGATGCAATAAGAAAAACCAGGTCACTATTTCCTTAGATTTTATTTTGGCTTAGTACTTGGCATCTTTAAAGGGTTAAAAAAATTAATGGTGAACAAATTGTGGCATGTTAGTAGTTATTCTAAAGTTTCTTTTTAAGCTAAATGTATTAAGCACCCTGGAGTTTTTGTTTGTTTGCGATAGCTGTTTTGTGTGATCATCTGTTATTAATTACGGTATTGTTGGTCAACTGGCTGTTCCAGTGATTAGTGGTATTGTTATAAAAGTATGCACACTCCCTTAGTACGTGGGTGGTGGTGGCAGTTGTGTTGATATCGTTCCTTCCTTTTTCACGGGCAGAGCTTTATGTCTTGTTTGATTGCTTCATTTTTACCAGATCCCAGTTCTTTTTACTTTCTTTTTTTTTTGGAATGTTTGAGGCTTTACACTAACTGATACAGGAATGGATCTTCTGAGGGTATATGAATTTTCATCTCCTATAATAGATGCTCAGTGCTCAGGAAGATAAGATACATATGCTATCTAGAGATACCAGAAAAACATTATGTAGCATGTCATTAATTGCCAGTTTTATTTTTGTGAGACTACCCTTTAAAATGTAAAATAAAACAACGAGAAACAATTTTTAAATTAGACAGTGGCTTCTAAGATAAAAATCAAGCCAGTCATTTTGATGCCAGATGGTAAATAAAGGTTTCGTGAACCTCATTTCAGAAGGAATTCAGCCATCGATATATTTCTGTACTATAGATGTCATGTTTGTGAGCTATTTATTTCATATATTTCTGCTTTAAAGCTTAGCATTAGAGAAATTTGTTTTTATCTTTTTTTAAAAAAAAAAAAGAAAAAATTACACCAGTACTTGAAAGGTTAGTGACTTCCTATGCTGGACATTGTAACATATAACTGGAACTACTGAGAGAGAACTGCTATGGTGATAGACATACAGCTAGTAACTGTGAAGCTACTGCTGTAATTAACAAGTGTGATGGAAAAAAGACATTTCTGGGAAACTTTATGTTCCGCAGGCTCTAAGGGCTAGTGAGAGCTTTGGAGAAGCATGGATTTTTGAACAGGGAGCCTGTAATACTGGTGCAGAGACGAGTGCAGTGAACCTTATCCTCCCATGGAAAGACAACTTCACAAAAGAATTCCTCTTACCCTGTTCTTTTACAAGCAAATTCCACAGGCAAACTGGCCTTTACTGCATTAGTTTAGCTAAAATACTGCTTCAGGCAGCCATGCCCTATACAATATAGTCCATTAATTGAATCTGTATCTAACTTGAATAACAATCCGCAGTGATCCTAATGTTTACAACAAACACCTTTAGTGTGTTCCAGATAAAGCTGGAAATTCAGGATTACTCATTGATTTTTAAACTTGATGTATTGTCCTTTGTCCAATAGAAGAATATAGTGATGTAAAACAGCATAATGTTAATTGGACTTTGGCCAAGAAATTCTATATTGGGCTTTTCATTGAATTGCTGTGATGGGACTGGGTGAAACTTGCTTCATAGTACTGAACATTTTAATTCATGATGAATGCAGAAAGTAGATAAACACCCTTATCAACTATCGTAAAATAAATAATCGCCTTTGGCCAAAACTCAGACCAGATACAGAACTGGAGCTGAAAGTTCAGTTCCACACTATGTGTGTCTTTCTATGGTTATCTTTGTGTGTTTAAGGGTGGTGAGATGAGTAGGTGGCAGACTTTGTGTACCCAAAACATTGTAGAAGAAGGAAGAGTATGAATTTCTAAGGACGAGGCAGAAGAAAGATATCTGATAACTTTTTCCCTCAAGTGGACCTTTTTTTTTGCCATGTTGCAGTGATGTCTTGTAGACCCTGACTCTCCAAAGTAGAAGGCCAGGGAAAGCAGTCCTTCCTGTGAATCCCTGGAGCTGCCAGGATGAGAGTCGGCACAGTCAGAACAACTGCTTCACTCACAGATGAAGTAAATTCAGGTAACACTCACCTGAGAAATAAAATCTGTTGAAGAGGATGGCCAGTCACTGGCTAGAAGGTGACAGGGGTGTCTTCTCTGAGGGTCCTTGCAATGGCGTCTTCAGTTGGATAGAGTGATATTCCCTGAAATAGTCTTCTGCTCAGCTTGTGTGATCCTTCTGGGCTGTGGTCCTACACGATCACTCCATTACAGGTATGATCTAGCAATATATATGATAGTATAGTACTTACAAATTCAATCTTGGTTGTGTACAAAATACTGCGCTACATGACCCTTCTTGCATGTACGGAAATGGTTGATATTGACTGTTTACAAATATCTGTGCACACTTTGGTCAATTCTACAGCAGGAGCTGTTTGGAGGAGTTCCCAGCCTGTCCACATTCTCCATCCTAGATGCTAACACATTGAAGCACACAAGTAGCACAAGTCAAATTGTCTAGGAACAGCAGGAACTGTCTGATGAAATATCTGGCCCTGCCCAAAATTCCCACCTGGAAGGCTTTGCTATGAGGCAGGCTGAGAGCTCAGGCAATCACCTTGTCTCAGTTCAGTCCCTTGTGTTACCTCTGCAGAGACTAGCTGCAAGCTCTGGGACCACCAAGGGAACTAATGCCTAAGTTGGGAACTAAGGGAACTAAGTACACAGTGTGTGCACCTGGTCATGGTCCCAATACCCAGCTGTAACTACAGGACAAACTTATCCTTATCCCATGAATTAAATTCAAAAGTTCTTGCCACAAAGTGCAAAACAAAAAATCAAAATGATAAACCTGATTTGATAAGGCTGATAATCTACTCCTGCAGATGTAAAAGAGGGACCATATATAGTGTCAGGATTCAAAGTATACTGAGCACTTGGAGGTAGTGCTCATTTTGCTGAAGATGTCCTTAGGTTAGGGTGAAGAGCTGTGAGTTTAAGGGAGATTCAGTCACTAGAAGAAACCCAAGCTCTCTCAGTGTCATCAGAGTTCTTGTTTTCCCTTGCTAATAGACCGGGACGTGTTCCTGCTCTGGGCAGGAGAGGACAGCTCCCCAGTGTCTTCACTTATGCGTGCTGTGTTGAAATGAGGAAAAGTAAATGCAACAGCTGGTACATTAAATTCATGCCTTCTAAATCACTTCACTGTGGTGATAACAGCCCTATCAATATCCTCTTTCACTTGTCTACTACATAGTCTTTTTTGTTTGAGTATTCACAGGTCCCTTTATGTCACAAGATTTCTCCAGCTAAAAGCACCACTGTCCATGTATTTCAAGTGAAAAGGGACATTTCTATTTTTATTTTAAGATCATGCTTCTGCTGTTGGCATGGAATATGTATGGTAATGGAAGTGTTAAAGGGGATGTTTGCCTCTCTGAAGTGATTCTGGATAGAGGAAGGAATTGTTAGCACATGCCGAAGGTTTGTGCCTTACCCTTAGTTCAGGTCACACGGAATAGGATAGTATTTTGGGTACAGTGTTGAGGTTTTTTTTAGCTTTGGGCCATTCATATCCATCTAGACTATTGCTGTGAAAAACATTTTCCTAAATGTTTTCCATTTGACCCAAATTTCCATTTGACCTCTTTTTCTGTCCTCTATTCTGTTACTTCTCTGGCACATCAAACACAATTTTGTCTTTGTTCTCAAAGCTTTTCTTGGCCTCCCCACCTATCTGTATTCCAGTACTGAGAAGGTGACTTCTGTCCCTGATCAGCCCAGTTTGACTCATGATGTTGCACTGTCATTTCACACATTTCACAGTCACTGGTCTATCTACCTCCATCTAATCCTGTGTCTCCTATTTAGCTTGTTAGAATCTCTCTGGGGAGAAGCTCTTGTTTTCTGTGTTGGCAGCTAATGCAGTTAAGCCATGGGACCCCACTGGGGATCCTAGAGTCTTTGAAAATATAAATTAATAAAATATGAATTAGTAAAAACAGTGTCATGCAGAGAGGAACTAAAGTAATGCCCTGGGGCTCTCTGCATTAGCCAGCAGCGGTACCTAGCAGGAGCTGATAAGCAGCGAAATGGTGCTGAGGATCCGCTGTATGAGGTGTGCACACTGTGCTGGGGGGCTGTTTCCAGCTAGCTCTAGCCTGGTCCCACAGGCTGGAAACTCATTAACAGCTGGAGCACAACTTCTGGTTTCATTTCATCTAAGGGGAATACAGCGTGTGCTCTCTGAGACTGCTGTGAAACACTACAGTTGTTGTTGTTGGGGGGGGGGGGGTTGGGGTGTTCACTTCAGAAGTGTCCTCCTGAGCCAAACTACAGTGCTCATGTAGGCACACCCTCATTGTCTGCGTATCTTCAGTACAATTTGTCATTATGAAATCAAGTTACCAAAATGCATAAATATTACTCCAAGGCAATAATATTTTTTCTCTGATTGAGATCTGAATTATTAATTTATGTTCATCAGCCTAGAGTGCTTTGTCAGAAGAGACAAATGATTTCCTTCTATATATGTGTTTCCACTGACAAGAGTAGCTTTATGGAGCCCACTGGATGGAGCATGATGAAAAAAACACTAGAGCTGGAGGTTCAATTTAAACCTACAGTAGAAGACACTAAAGTGTGCCAGCCAAGAGCACTGTGAATGTAAGAGATTCCAAAGATCTGCCCAGTCTTCTTGAATCATAGGGCACTTTGTAGCAATCTGGAACTACAGTACCTTATTTTTCTTTTAAAATTTCACCATACTTCACATCGAGCTAAACTCTGCCACTTACACAGCCAGCAGTGAATGGTGATGAAACTGGAGAGAACAGAGGGAAAAAAAAGATATCTATATAGGTGTCATCAAGAGCTGTTATATGTTTCTTATTTTGTCATTTGACTTGTGATGAGATATGGATTAATAATTATCCACTCTGCCATGTACATGTATTTTTTACTATGACACGATAAATAAAGCAAAATGTGACACTTGCCTTGGTACTACCAGACTTGCAACCTGATATAACATAGTGGAAAGATGAAATAAGATACACAGGCATTACTTCCCAATGCCTGTAAGACTGTAGTGAGCTGCAGATTTACTTTGGTACCTGTATAGTTTTAAACTTGCTTTAAAGTGAAAAATTTTTAAATCTTCTATTTTTCAATATGTTGCTCTTATTCCTTTTAGTTTTTTTTTTTTTAAAGTGATTTGATTTCTTTGTTCTGCTAAGACAGTTTAATAAAATCTGCAAAGTAACTTCAGCCTTAAATATCTGCTTTGTATGTTTCTTCTGCTAGTTAAAACATCGATTTGCATTTCTTACAAATACTAATTGCACAGAAGGTTGTGGGGATACACATGTGCATATGTGTGTGTATGTAATATCTTGCTTCCTCTTTTCAAAGCATTGTCCAAACACCAGCTAATTGATTTGACATGCTAAAAAAGAAACTCAGTGCAACCAAGTCATTTTGGTATGAAAGACATTTCCAGTCATCTCCGTTCAATAATTGTAACCACAACTTCAAAGATGATACAGATGCAAATTGAAATGTGTGATCTTGTTCTATCTGGATTTGATTTCTTTCCCCTTTTGCTCTGAAATACTCATCCTCCCCTTCCTGCTGGGATCAATGATGGCTGGGGCTGCCACGTACAATGAAGCTATACAAGTCAAAGCGATTGAATTTTACTCCAGGGATATAACTCCAGTTCCCTCTTCCTCTCCTTCAATGGGAATGGCCCTAATTTTATGCATATTCTGTGAGTTATATCCAAAATGTAGATATGAATAAAATCTTCTAGGAGGAGGACGGGGAATCATGTTCCTTATCTTCTAATAGGCCCCATTCTGAGATCATCCTTCTCTTATCTCTTTCCAAATTCTATTCTTCCATATGGGAGTACAATAAATTGTTGTTGACTAGTGAATACTCGCACAACTCTTGCAGAAGATAAATCACACTACACATCTTGAAATTTCTAAGCCTTTTCCACCAGTGGAAGATAGCAAGCATCAAGTCCATACAGATGGAAGGTTTTTAAGACATTAGCTAGTCCAAACATTTTGCTGACTATGTGAAGTCCACCAGTCACTTTGAAATTACCGCTGATTTTCCACGAAAGACTCTCAGTGCTATTGAAAAAACAGCAGACTCCTGTGACCCTGTCTTCTTGTAGCTGTGCATATTAGTACATATTGTGCTAGAAAGTTTCAGCAATATTTTCTCCTGTGTTTGTGGAACACAACATCATGGCAGTTACCATCACCTGCACAGAAGATGATGACTCTGACGCAGATGTAAGCATTGCTTTGCCTACTCACCTCACTCATTTTCTGTCCTTGTGGCTGACTCAGGACCCAGCAGCAGACTGCTCTGAGTATGACCATGCATGGCAGTATGTGACGCTACAGCTCTACCTCAGGGCATGCCACCATGGTAGAAGGTACTTGTTAGCACATGAATGCTGCAGGAGAAGTAAGAGTACAGCATGGAGGAAGAGTACAGTCTTTGAATGGACTCCAAGCATAACAAATAGGGAAGATGTAACCAAAATATGCAAGAAAAGACTTTGTAGAAGTGTTCACAATTTCTGATGTTCCTCCAGAGCTCACAGGATTAGAGAACATAAGCTTTCTAGGAGGAAATTTTCTGGTACTTTTTTCTTCCAGAAAATTCCATATAAAAGTCACTTTTTTTGCATTTCTTTTCATGCTGAAAAGTAGCAGCATCTCAGATTTCAGCATCTTATGTAGAGATTCAAAATCCACTTGAATCTCTGTAAGTAAAGGTGTGAGGGCTCTGCAGGAAAAAGCAACACAGCTGTGGCTGACTGGTGCTGCCAAACAGACTCACCTGCTTCAGTGAGGTTATAATAAGAAATACTGAGGTCATACTCATGTTTTTTCAGTAAGACATCTGTGCATCGTTGCATTCAAGTGGCTGCAACGAGACAAGGTTATGCCATATGAGCAGAAAAGTCATGAAATCAGTACTTCCATGATTCTGTCATTTTTCCATAGATGGGTGTTACTTTTTTTAATGGTTCAATCAGATTAAAGTTGTTGAATAACCTCCTGTAGTTTCCTAAATGCATGTGCTGGGTTTTGGTTGGGATAGAGTGAATTTTCTTCATAGTAGCTAGTATGGGGCAATGTTTTAGATGAGGAGAAGCTTCTTTACTTTGAGGGTGGCAAAGCACTGGAACAGGCTGCCCAGAGAGGTGGTGGAGTCTCCATCTCTGGAGACATTCAAAACCCACCTGGACACGTTCCTGTGTAACCTGCTCTAGGTGGACCTGCTCTAGCAGAAGCATTGGACTACATGATCTCCAGAGAGCCCTTTCAACCCCTATCATTCTGTGATTCTGTGATTTGTGCTGGAAACAGTGTTGATAATATAGGGATGTTTTCCTTATTGCTGAGCAGCGCTTACACAGAGTCAAGGTCTTCTCTGCTCTTCACACCTCCCCAACAGCAAGTAGGCTGGGGGTGCACAAGAAGTTGGGAGGGGACACAGCCAGGACAGCTAACCCCAGCTGACTGAAAGGATATTCCATACCGAGTGGCATCATGCTCAGCATATAAAGCTGAATGAAGAAGAAGGAAGGGGGCGATTCTCAGAGTTATGGCATTTGTCTTCTCGAGTAACGACTGTGCATGATGAAGCCCTGCTTTCCTGGAGATGGCTGAACACCAGCCTGCCGATTGGACGTGGCAAATGAATTCCTTGTTTTGCTTTGCTTGTGTGCGTGGCTTTTGCTTTACTTGTTAAACTGTCTTTATCTCAACCCTCAAGTTTTTTCACTTTTACTCTTCCCATTCTCCTCCCTGTCCCACCGGGCAGGGGCGGGGCATGAGGATGAGGAGAGTAAGTGAGCGGCTGCGTGGTGTTTAGTTGCTGGCTGGGGTTAAATCACGACAATGCAGGATGATTTTTTTTTCTGTACTTCCTAATTAAAAAATGAAAAAATCCAAACCCCAACCATATTAATTTGCTTTTAATTCCAAGGCGGGCTTACTGTGCCATGATCTCTGATGGTCAGTCACCTTGGGCTCTCTTGGAGCACTTGGGGCTATCACAACAACCACTACCTCAAGCCTCACTGACAGAGCTCTGCAGGTGTTTAGGGTGTGAACGTGGGGACTGGAAGAGATAAGTGTGATACTGTGGCCCAAGGAATATGAGGGGTGACGTAGTCTGAAGACTGCCATGCAAATTTTAGTTTATTTTATGTTTTGTCCATTTATTTTTTTTCATTGTACTTTGAAAATAAAGAGACACCTTAGATTTTGGCCAGTATAATAGCACTAGAAGGCTAAAGGAAAGAGGTCCTTACTTCTGTCTGCTCAAGTAAGTATAAAGCTGCAAGAGGGGGAAATGAATCTACTTGATACAACAGGCATATGAACCATATTGGAGGGTGGAAGGGCTGTGAGTTCATAGCCACCATCTTATCCACTCACAATTTGACTAATGATTGCTGTGGCATTTAAAATTTTGGCAAACTGCCTCAAACAGCCTGTTCAAAGATAGTTTCACACTGCAGAGAGAGCCCTGTCAGACAACCTGATGAAAATAGAGCAACAATGACTTCAATGAGCTTGCACAAAACAAAAGCTTTGAGGCCTTGGTGGCAATTTTCTTCTTTTCTTTCTTCCTTTTTCTGTTTTAAATTGAGTTAATTTACATGTAATTTTGTTTAAAGACATTCCAAAGCGCCTTACCCAGGCCCTGTGGCTGACTGACCAGCTAGTGCTGGGAGAAAAGTTGTTTTCTGAAAACAGGGCGCATGCATAAATATATAGTGGATTAGAATCCACCACTGCACATGACCAGCTATTTCACATTAAGCAAGTTCATCATTGCAACAGGTATTTGGGGTACAATTGCAGAGAAATCCATTTCTGGCATTTCCATGTCTTCCAAAATTGTTTTGAAATCAGAAGGGGTGGCAGCAATAAGACTTTAGCAGGAGGCTTTTCTTGGTAACTTATTCTGAGGGTTCCCTGAAAATGTGTTTCAAGCTATAGGTGTCAGATGTGAATCTTCAGTTTGTTTTGAACATCACTGAAGAGTGCCATCTTCTGTTTAATTTGTATTCATTATTTTGAGGTTGGTATTATGTATTCAGTCTTCTTAAGGTAGGGCAAATCTCCTGGTAAGAGAAGCCCCAAAAGGTGGGAATTATAACACAAAGATGCAGCCAAAAAAGAGGCAGCAGATTTCTCCTCGCTGCTTGTGACAAAAGACCAGCATGTATGTCAACGTCTGTGTCATAGCTAAAAAGTACTAGTCAGTTGGGATAGGTCCATTGTTTCTCCCTGGAGGTTTTTAGATTTGTCAACCCCAAAACTCAGTATGTGAAGAATTATATTTTCAAACCGAGATTGCCCCAATGGACTGATTTGTGTCAGCTGCTCTTCTGGGTTCAGCAGTAGCTGTGGTACTGGTGGGCTGGATTTCTGGCCCTGTCTCCATCATCTGGGGCTTGGGGCTTTCAAGGTTTTCCAGATCCCCTGCCAGGCTGCAGCAATGGACCTGGGAGGTGTCAAACCCTGAGCAGCTGCAGACCACGGTTGGCATTATTCTGCTTGGTTTCACCACTGCCTATCACTGGCCAGCTCTAAATGACCTGTATAGGATTTTTCAAAGAGAAAGGTTTTCCCTACTAAAGACAAGGAGAAATGAAGTACCTGAAAAGAAAAAACAAGTTATTTAACTCAAAGAAAATATGCCATTCCTTTTGCTTTGAATGAAATTCTTCAAATGAGCTTTTATTTGAAAATCACTACTAGCCATGTGTCTCCTTTGTACAAAAGAAGACCTAGTTATCTGTCAAATTTTATTTCACAGTTCTCTTCTCTGTTAAAAAAAGTCTTTTTCTTTGTTAAGGAAAAAGAAAACACAATTAATTTTGTTGTTAGGACAAATATGAAGAAAAAGCAGAGGAAGCAAAAGATTATAAAGGGGGGCAAAAAGCTTCATCTTCCCACCTCTTTCACTGATTTACAACAGATAAACTTCCCAACAAATTTTTTTGCAAATTCCCCTTCAGGACACAAGCTTTTTTGTGTGATGTATTTCACAGGCAGCAGCTCGCTGCCAGGTTTTAGCTTCACCCCACCACAGTAAGCAGTGAAGACGGGGGTATCAGGTGCCCTGGCCTCATCATGCCATGGCACAGCAGCAGTCGGTCACTGTCTGCTCACCAGTTTGGGTCAAAAATGCAGGTTGGAAGGGTATCTCCTGCTTGTCCCAGCAAACCAAGCTCTGTTTTACATCGGAGTGGTCTCAGGGTGCAAGGCGATGGAAAATGTACCCAGTGTGCTTCAGCTGTTACAGGCAATCTGGAGCTGGTCAGAAGGAAAATCCATGAAAAATCCATCATTGATGTCCTCATTTTCAGTTACTTCTCATTCCTAGGAGCACCTTCTGTCCTTTCAAAACCACCTGTCAATCAAGATGCATTTGCTACCTGCCTGGAATTGCTCATTGCAGGTTATTTCTGAATGAGAAGGGCAATCACTCCTGCGGTTCTTCGAGAGGTAAGAGAAGGAATATGGAAAAGAATTTCTTTTCCATGCTTGTAGTGTTATAACTAGTCTGTATTTAAATCTGAACCAGCTTTACAGCTTAACAGTGCTGCTCCCTGGCTAGCTGGAAAGTACACTGCAGGGATACTTCACATTGTTTGCTGTTAGTTGTGTCTCTTTTTTTTCTTTTTTCTTTTTTTTTTTTTTTTTTTTTTTTGTTTTACCCTTCCTGAGGTAAAGATTACATTGGAAGGGATTTGCTTTTGTTGTTTCAGCAAGCAGAGCCAACTGGCAGCCAGTTTGGTGTTTATATAGCAGTTGTTTCTTCTCCAGGGCACAGATTTTAGCATTGCGCAAAGTAGTATTGTGTTCAGATCAGGAAAAATACTTTCTTCTCCGTTGCAGATATAAAAGTGACAGCCTGTGGCGGGCGAAATCTGTCTCAGGTGTGTGTTGCCCCAGGATGCTGTAGACATAGTTTACACCTGGATGCTGTAGACATAGTTTAATGTTACTGATGGTTTAAGAATAGGGAAAAATATGCAGAGAGAAGAGTAATTTTTCCTTATGTAGCACATAAGCAGTATTTTGGAGCCTCGTTGATGATATTCCAAAGCAAATGTACAAAATAAAAGCAGAAAAAGAAAACCCCAATAAAAACATTCTGAGCAACCTCACTTTATGATAAAAGTAATTTGGGAGAACTGTAGCCATTTTCAACTTCTTTACTGCATGAATGGCTCCATAGGATAGGACTTAGGAATACCTGCAGCTCAGTGTATCTTCCAAGACTTGTTCTGCAACCATGAACTAGCTCCTCAGAAATGTCCATTCCTACATGGATAAACTTACTGTAAAGCAAAAAGTTTGGTGTGATGGTATTGACTACCAAAAAGTACCAAAGTACCAAGGAAGCAGTTTATAGGGAACCTTGATAAGTGCTAAGGTCTTAAAGTTGAGATAATATTCTAAGAAAAGACAGTATAGAGAGGAGAATGTATCTTAATGTGATTGTGGTTTCCTGTGATGGTGCATGCATCCCTGTGATGATGCAGCATTCTGAACTATTCCATTTTAGTTATATTTTTTTAAGAGTTTCTGGCTTCAAGCCCGAGTGTTCACGGTAATTAATCTTTCTAATAAGAAAATAATCAAGAATTTAAGATGATTTGAAGCAATAGAATAAACTCTTTCACCCTGGTGATCTCAGTGGGGCCAGAACGTGGTGGCTGTAAATTGGCACAGGTCCATGAAGCCTCACCCAACTTTGCTGCAGCGTAACAATGAGCTGAATGATGCTTTCAGTTTGTTAACTGACTGGCGTAGATCGTGTATGCATCCAGGGAACATGATGTGCAGAAGTCGCAGATTGGCTCTGGATGAATACCAGTGCTCTGTGAATCATTGCTGAATCCCATGTACTCGTGAGCCAAGTGGGCCTGGGAAAAGTCAGGTCAGTTTTGCTTAGTCCAGGTTTCCAAGGTGTTTTTGGAATGTGGAAGTTTCTGCCCTTTTTGGACTGCACAACCCTAAAGTCAGTGCTAAGTTGGGTATTTCCGTATCCTTGATTAGCATTTTCAGTGGTTGTGTGCCAAATATATGAGGCAGACAATACTATCAGAAGAGTTTCTCAAACATATCCACTTTTATTAATAACAGAACAACAACAACAAAAGTGCTAGAGAAGTTATAGACCCCTTTCCTAGACTTCTCACTCCCTGCTCCAATTCTGATCTCATTCTTCCTGTGTGTCTTTCCTTGGAGAGTGTCCTAGGCTTGGCGGGTTCACTTCTCTTTTTTCTTCCTTCAGGTTGGTCTTCTGGCATGTGCTCTGGATGCCAGTCAGATTTCCTTCTTGAATTTAACTCTCTTTTGCCGATCTTTTTGCCAAACTTTTACATAGCTGAATTTTGGCCACCGAATGGACCCGTCCCAACAAATTAATGTTCTCAGAACTGTCCCCGTCTCTGAGTTATTCAAGTTGATCTTGGCAAGACTCGTCTTGATAACCTGCTACCAAGTGTCCTCCTGTCTTCTGTTCCCCCACGGTGGAATAGAAAAGATTGTTATTATTCAGGTCAAGCAATTGCCACACAAAATGGTGTTCACAATGCAAGTAGGCATGTACAATGTTGCATAGAGATGCTGCACTCTACTGCATGCTTTTTTTAATGGCAAATGAGTAACAGATACATATGTATTCACGTACATAAAAGCAGAGCCTCATTCTTTTAAACTCAGACACTTCTTCAAATCATATGCGCTTAAGTGTAGAGAATATCAAAGTGACGCAAGTAACTCATAGTCCCTAGCATAACATAGGGCTGTTCCCAATGAATGAGGTATTTCACAACACAAAAAAAGACTTTCTTTCCAGGAAAATGTCAAAAGGTATGCCTAAACAATGTCCCCTTACAGTAAAATCTTATCATTTCAAGCAAAATATACTAGTTCAGAAAAGGAGGCTGAGGGGAGACCTTATTGCTCTCTACAACTACCTGAAAGGAGGTTGTATCCAGGTGGAGGTCTGTCTCTTCTCCCAAGTAACAAGCAATAGGACAAGAGGAAACGGTCTCAAGTTGTGCCAGGGGAGGTTTAGATTGGATATTAGGAAAAATTTCTTCACCGAAAGGGTTATCAAATATTGGAACAGGCTGCCCAGGGAAGTGGTGGAGTCACCATCCCTGGAGGTAAAGAGACAGATAGACGTGGTACTGAAGGACATGGTTTAGCGGTAGTTTTGGCAGTGTTAGGTTAATGATTGAACTTGATGATCTTAAAGGTTCCTTCCAACCTAGATGAGTCTATGATTCTATAAAGAATTAAAATTAACTTGTTCTTAAAAGTAAATGAAAAAGGACACTTTGAAATATGATGCATTAGCTGTTACCTTATTGATTTATGCTGTAATGTTGCTCTCTCTTTTAACCGAGTGGCAAAACTCTTACAGACACTGGTGATTGTAACACAGTACTTTAGCTGGTAGTGAACAAAATGTAATCTTACAGTTTTCCACGCTTCACTCAGGAATAGCAAAGCTCTAGTGTAATATTCATTCTATCAAGTTCTATAATAGGTAAAGATGTGTTTTGGCACAAGGTGCCTCTAGTCACTAAAAATTTGGTCCTTAGCCCAGAGAAGTTAAATTTCTGGCCAAACGTTTATACACTGTTGTCTGTGGCTCGATCATGAGGATAATTGCTTGAAACTGCTTCTGCCTGTGCTCAAGCAGCTTGGAGGTACAAGTCAAAGCTTAATCATATCTAGGGGAACCCCAACCACTGGGCCATTGGAAGAATCATTGAAAACATTCCCATTTGCCTCACCAGGCTTTGGATCTTGTCTTGGGTTACGATGATGAAGTCTCATAGAGTATGTTGTTGTATCAGTAATGGGAGAGTATGCCAGGGGTTGATACTGAGGTGCATGTTGCTCAATATCATCAGCAACCTGGACAGAGTGTGCCCTCAGCAAATGTGTGATGACACTGAACTGGGGGGAATGACTGACATGACCCCTCAGTCCAGCTGGGGGGAATGACTGACATGACCCCTCAGTCCAGCCACGTCAGTAAAGCTGACTGCACCAGGAGAAAACCCATAAGGGTCAGTAAGTGCAACTAGAGGAATAACCCCCCGTTTTGGTGTAGTCTGGGAAGTGACCGGCTCAATGACAAATCGTGGTGGTGGATGCCAGGTTGAACATGAGCCACTGCTGCACTCTCATTGGAAACAAAGCAAACTTCAAACTGAGATACATTATGAGGATTTTGGTCAGCAGATCAGGGGAAGCTCTTCTCCTGGGAGGGTAGTACAGAAGCAGAACAGGTTATCCAGAGGTTACGAAGTCTGTCCTGGGGTGTTTTCAATGCTGTGTTAGGCAAAGCTACAGCTGACCTCATCTACTTGCTAGTACTCCTGTTATGGGTGGAAGGTTGGACCACAAATTTCAGAGGCCTCTTCCTACCAATACTTCTATGATTCTGTGATTTTAACTATGATATCTATAGTTATATATCACAAAGGACTGGATAGTAAGGCCAAACTGAGAACATATTAAAAAAAAAGAAACAATCAGACCTTTAGCAGTACAGAGCTAAATAAAACTAACATTGGAAACTCATTCATACTGCAAACAAATCTACCCTCTGATTGCTGATGGGAAATCTTGAGAAATACAGACAAAAGGAGATGAAACGCAAGGCAGAGGGAGATAAAGTTACATGAAAGAAGAGGAAGGATTCCAATAAGTCAAAGTTAATTCAGAACATCCCTATCATCTCAGCAAACATTTCTCTCATGATGGTAGCTTGACCAGCAGCTCTGGAAGTGAAAAGTAGAATACTTCCATTCATTTTCATGCGTTTGTGTGTAAAACTCGTTGTGTTAATTTGGCATTCAGTACATTTGTCTTCACACAAATCTGCATAGTGGAATGGAAGATTTACTCCCTTTGAGGCCTAATCTCTCAACCTCATCTCTGTCTGAAATAGGCAGGAAGCTGCACTGATGGCAAAGATGACTGTAAGGTAATATGTGGTAAGATAACGGAGGCAGAAAGCAAAGCTTTCTTGCTGAAGCCAGCCTGGTGTGGCAATCTTCATGAACCTTTTTCCTGGCACACCATGCTTGGGAATTCATCTACAGAGTGAAAAGGTGCATGGACAACATGTTCAAAAATATCCCATAGCCAGATGCTGAAAGAATCTGAGTGCAAATGTAAATGATGCAATGAAAATGCAAAATAAAAATGCAAATTACTGCCTAATCAGTTTTCCAAAAGCAGTGAAGGAGATTTAGCCCCATTTCCCAGTCCTGAACTGCACCCATGTATTATTTAAGACTGAAATATCATTTTCAAAAATGCACTGGAATGGAGGGCTAGATCCATGAAAGGGCATAGACTTTGGAGAGCCTAGCTCCCAGGCACTTCCTACCCAGCTGAATTCAGAGTCCTAGCTTAAAGCTGCACTGATTTAATTCTATGGCAAACCATGATATATCTGTTGGGCCAGAGAAAGAGCAGGAGTGTGAGAAGCAGTCTTGATCCTCGTGGCTCTTGGGCACTGTGGACCCTAAAGCAGAGAGCTGTGCCAGTGCCTCAACAGGAGAGGCTGAAGTCAGCCAGAGGGAGTATTTCCTGTGCTCTGATGCTCTGCAGTTACTTGGGAAGTTCATGACTTATAACAGGATTAAGGATTCGCGTTGCACCATTGAGTCAGATGTAGAGTACGTGAATGGAGTGCCTATCCAGCTTTTAACAGCGTCACATATTATAGAAGCAAGTATGCTAGTATGCTGTACTGGGTGGTGCTAATACTACAGGGATTTCTTTGTAGAGTAGGAGAAATTACAATTCCTCCAGTCATCCTGATAAATCTTCCCAAGTCTTAGCTGAGTGACCTGACTGCTGGGGTCAAGCAGAAGGAGTGTAGCGCCATCTTATCTCTCTGCTTTGTGTGAGGCACTGTCTGGTGATGTGCACTCAGAAAGCCCAGTGCTGTGCTGCTAGACACAAGGGAAAAGCTTAGGCTATAAATTTTGACAAAATTCAGCCATTAATTCAGTGCCCGACTTCTCAGCACTGTCAGGAATTATGCAATGTGGGGTGTGACCAGCAATAGACAGTTTGGTATCTGGGGAATTTTACTGGGAGAAGCATCTGAAATTTTAGGCAATTCCAGAATTAGGGAGCTGATGAGGAAGGGGAGTGGGAGGCTGAGGATCTACATTTTGCACAACAGTGTCTTAAATAATAGGACACAGGGGTCTTCTTTTGAATTTGTCTGTTCAGAGACTGGAAATGTCCCAAGGAGCTCATCAGTTCTTCAGTTAGAAAATGTTACTCTCCTGTTGTCAGATGTGTCTTGCCAAAAGGCCTTGAATGTATCCCAAGGAGGGGCCAGGGAGGCTAGGGACAGTGAAGGGACAAGGCGATGATGGGGCTCTGTAATGTTGTGGGACCCCAGGCAAGAAGGCGGGCAAGGTCCAACTCAGAGTGAGAAGGAGGCAGGAGAGGAAGAGTAAGAGGAGCCTTCCTCTGAGCTGAACCCAGCAATGTGTCTCCTTGGAGAGAGGGCTGCAGCCCACCACCCTGCTTTCTAGCAATGGGTTCAGCAACTGGGTTGACTTCCACAGTTAGCTTTTTGAGGGGCTGAACACCTCCCTCACAAGCTTGTCTTCCTCACAGTTGTCCCAGGTATGAAGAAGGCACAGTTGAGGCTCCAGCTCCACCAGTTTGTGTTCTTTGTAGGTTTTGAAACTTTTTAAAAGCCCATTTTGTAAATGCTGAATGATTTGGACACATGTGTTTATATCTTCTTTTTTTTCCTAAATGAACATTTCCAAAAATCAGTTTAAAAAAAAAAAAAGACAAAAACAATTGACAAAAAAAAAATAGTTTTTCTGGCAGCTTTTCTTTGTGCTGAACAATTGTGCACAAATGATAGTCTCTTGCTATGAAGTGAATAAGTATTCCAGCCAGCATTATACACAGAGTATTTTCCCCAGTTAAACTTATATATTTTCCCTGTCAACTTGCTGTACCTGATTCTGTTATTTTTTAAAAAGGAAGTTTGATTAAAGTCCATTTGTTCACCACAAATCATTTAAAACTGCCAGCCTTAAATATGTGGTAACTGAGAAATATCACCAAAACAAATTACATCACCTCCTCTGAGTTGCTAACTGAGCTTTGAAATTCTTCCTTTCTCCAAGTGGGGTTCAAGGAAAGTGCATGCCAGTCCACGTTCATTGCAAAGCAAACTCTGTGTGCTGGATATTCCCTCCTGATCCTGTATGGATACCATTTGTGCGCAGATCTGCATGGAACAAAAGTTCAGCCTGTTCTAGATCCTTCAGCAGTGTCCCTCTGGAGGGAGCAGTGGCTCGGTGAACCAGTACAGAAAAGGCAAGTAGCCTGGGAAACCTCTTTAATCTTGCAGAAACTAAGCATAATGGATTATACCAGCTTCTCCAATTGACTCTCAACCTGCAGATCTCAGAAAGTCTCTCTATCAGTAGATTGGAGTCCAGTGCAGGGAGACCAAGATGGACTTCACTAGTCATGGATAGAAGATGACCCACAGTTAGCTCATGTCACCTGTTCTTCAAAACAAGGAAAATGTGTAAATATATAAACTTCAGGAGAACCTTTGGTGCTTTATGACAAGCAGGAATTGTCTGTGCTGTTACAACAGATGCTTTTCTGAGCTTCACAGCAGGAGAAATTCTGGCCACAGCTGATCACCAAATTAGTGGGACAATAGTTTACATACCGTACTTACCTGTGTGTAATTTGGCATTGGAAATCTACTGAACTGTGTTTATGTGAAAATACTCTCAGGATAATATAATCCTTCACGTGCATAAACATCATCTGACCGGAACGTTAGGCTATATGGGTAAAGTTATGATGTTACTTGTGGGGAGAATATAGCACGTTTTTTTACCTTATTGAATGTAAAATTCCTAACTGTTTTTCATTTCCAGTGTGACTCCTAAAGAACAGTTACAATTAAATAATTAACAGAAAATTACATTCATAATAACATAACACCTGTTCATCAATTAAGATAACAAAAAGCAGACAAAAATAATTAACTGAAAGAGAAAGGAAAATCAATTGTATAAAATAAGCAAATGATGAAACATAGCATAACAGAATTAAATAATGGCTATTATGCAGCAATTTGAGTTGGATGTCTGGTTTTTAGGCTATTCCTATGTCTCAGTGGTGCTCACTCTCTCTGACTGCCAAGTCCTGCTTGTCTCAAGCAGCATGGAAGTTCTTACAACTAATTTTCAGTTCAATGATTACGCATCGAACTGTTGGTTTTCATAGCAGTATCTAAAAATCCTGAATTCCAGGGAGAAATTGAGTAAAGCAAGGTATTCACTGTTTTTGTAGTGCAATAACTTATTCACTAACTCTGTATTGAGGACTCCATTGGTTTCTCATTGAAAGGATCACAGTATTTAATTGCATGAGAAAACAAGAGAAAAACCCATGCAATTAGTTAAAATGGTTTAGAGTTGCTGCTCTTCCCAATATCTGAGTAACTAAAAGGAAGATGCCACTAAAATTTGCATGTAAAGCATATAGGTAAAAAAAATTAAAATATTAGATGTGAAAGAGGTATGGAAGACCTTCTAAGAGCTTCGAGGATTCACCTTAGAACCAGGTGTAGGACAGCTAGAGAAGATCACGTGAGCCTTGAAATTGATAGCTTCAGATCTACCAGGGTGCAAACACACAGTAGAAAACAGTTACCAGAGGACACCCTCTGTCTGACTGCTGAAGGGTGGGACGCCGGCATCAGAGCAAGTGGTGATGATTCAACTGATGTAACTGAACAGTAACATGTAAAAAGAACAGAATCTGCTGTAGAAAAAAGCCTGAGAAGTTGAGATCAACACTGGTGACAACACCCAGGTAAAATAGTCCTGCAAATCGGAGTAAAATGCTCCTTGTTATCTTCCTTAACAGATAGAAAAGGCACATTACGTTTCTATTTGAGGAGCAAGCTGATTTGTACAAAGAAAGAGATGCTGCAGAAGATATCCTGCAGATGTGACCAAGTCACAGAAGCTGAGGAAAACATTTAAATTTTGTTGTCAGATTCTGAGGGGGCCTCACTTCCTACTAAAACCAATGTTTTATTGTACAAAGTTGAAAACCCCACGCAAATGTTTTAAATATAGATTTTAATTTCACTGATAAAATTTGTTGTACCAAATTGCCTGATATCAGCAGGAATTTCCTTGTTAAGAAAAGATAAGCATTAAATAAGCACTGTGCACATCCAAATATCCATAGCCACTTTCTTTTTTATGGAGTGCACTTTTCACTTTTTTGGAGAGGTCTGAAGTCCCTTATCTCCTGAGCACTTGAGGGTTCCTTCACTTCCTATTCTGGAACTGACCATTCAAAGTCCTCAACCAAGATCTCTCCCCATGACAGTGTTTACAGCCCCCTGTCAACTCATCGGTTAAGTAGGATGTCCTCCACTGAAGTGTTCCCAGGAAGGATGTCTTTACCAGACACATTCCTTAAGCTGCACGGCAAACAGGAAAGCTCTTGTGTATATATGGAAACATGCTCACAGGCCACAGCATTAGGAAGGCAGACATAAATTCCACTAATGTCTTTTTTGGGGCCACAGGCCTGACTGAGGCAGTTGGGTAAAAGGACTCACTGCAGCAGGATGTTCAACCACAGGAAGCACTCTACCTGGCTGGCTGGCTGCTCGCTCTTGCAAGTCTGTCCTGTGATAGGGAAAAAAAAAAAACCAGCTGAAGAACAAAGGATTCCTACAAAGGCCCAACAGTGCAGCTAAGACTTTGTGTCCTCTGCCACTCTGTAGCAGCTTTACTAACAGCACTAGAGCAGTAATGATCCACAGTGCCAGGAGGGCTAACTGATCTCGCTCACTGCTGTGCCCCATGGCTTCACCTTCAGAGCTCACACTTTGCCATCTGGGTGCAAAAGCAGAGTAAATTAACATGTAGATATACCCTAAACCTGCTCATCAAACTACCTTACACAAGACAGATATTAAGTTTAAGAGTAGCAATAAGTCTGCTTTCATGCAGTTATTGCTGTCTGGCAGAGCACACACGAGCCTTTGCAGCTCCACCATGTAGCTGTGAAGCTGAAATTGCAGACACTGTGTATGGACAGGTTCCTGCGTTGCTCCTTAAGATCAGCTTGCAGCCTCCACCCTTGCAATGGAGCGTTGCTGGTGTAGACTGGGATGCATGGGGAGTGCAGGCAGGGAATGCCCCCTCATCGTCAGCCTTCTGCATAGGTGCCAGAGCTGGTTTGGCCAGTGCCTGGTGGCTTTTTAAGTGCTGCACCTTCAAAGTTATCTAGTGTGGGTTTGTTTCTTCTCTGTTCACAGTAGGAGGTATAGCTGGGTGATTCTGTCTAAGGCACATTAACATCTCATCCAGAACCTAAACACTTAATTGCTTGCTGGCAGATTTCCCTCCATTTGGCATCCATCCTACTGTATCACTCTGGGATGAAAAACATAAAAGATATGTTTATTATAGTTGGGACTGGGGGAAGGCAAAGGGGGAAACCAATGACATTAAAGATAGCAGGTTTGATTCTATTATCTTTGATGCTGAAGGATGTTTTATCTCAGTTGACTTATTTTTTCCTAATTTAATATAATTTGGGGGGACAGGGGTTATGGTCCTATTGTAAATAATGAAAACTCCGTTCAAGTCAGTGTCAGCTTGAGCTGCATCTAAATGAGCTCTTCTGCCTGGAATTCAGGACAGAAGTTGTTTGCCTAAACACATGAACGTTGTATTATTTATCCAAGAAGATTTTGTTTTAATAAATACAAGATCTGAATTCAGCACGGACCACTCCTATGCTCACTGGCACATGTCAGACTCAAAACTTTATTTCTTTTAAAGCTGGAAAGTCTTCTGTTTGTGTGTGTTCACATGCATTTTTTTTTAAAATCAGATAATGATACCACATAATCTTTTCTGATTTGGGCTATTGCCAATTCTACTCAATTTCCATCAGGTTCTTTAGTGTTTGCATCAGCAATAATCATTAAAAAGACAGTCTTAATCTCCTTCTATTTGATTTTTTAAAAAATGTTAACTTTTATCTGTTTTAACTGCTATTTTTAACTAATAGCAGCCCTTTTCTGATAAGCCTGACTTATCAGCCCTGTCAAATTGCAGTTGCTTTGGAGGCAACACTGCTCTGAGTTAAAGATGTTTCCAAGAGAAGCCCATGAGACTGGCTGCGTAATAGAGGACTGTTGTTTTTTCTCTTTAGTCTTCTTTCTTTTGATGGTACTCCTGTTGAGAAGCACAGAGATCCGGCACCGGGATGGACCTCTGGGCTGTCACGTCCAGGCCACTGTGGCACTGTGTCATACACATACACTGTGAGATGAATGTGTCGTGTCACAAGTGAGAGATGAAATCTATAGGAGGAATGGGAAACTTCAGAAAAGGTTTGAAACAGCAGTTTTGACTGGCAGCTGACCTGGTTCTGACTTGCCCTGGTATAAATCAGTAATAATTTCATGGGGTCAGGTGGAGTTGCTCCAATACTACACCAGTTGAAGTGAGAAGAACAGATTTTGAAAAGAAACTTTGCTTCCCTCTTCCTCTGCAGACTTACATGTTTTAACCATTAAACATGATGACACAGAAAGAAATCTCCCTCCATCACGATCAGGGAGTGTTTGAAATTGAAACAAACCACTCAGAGCCAGATCTCATGAAGTAAGACAGCCACAAGTTCAGCAGGACACTTCCCTTTCTCTCCCACAACCTGCCTCTGGCTGAGGCACTCCCTGCGCTCAGCCGCTCTCGGCAGATTTCACAGTTATTCGAGTCAGCTGCTTTTTCCCCGTTCTCCCAGCATGTCAGGTGTCCCTGCCGGGAACACGTAAACTCCCTAAACAAACACAGCATGGGAGCCTGGTGAGTGGGAGGGGAGCACTCCTGGTACCCACTGGAAAATACCCCAAGGTGTTGGATACAGCATCTAGGGACCGCCTTCCACGTGTGTTCTCATCTTTGCTGATTACCATAATGTCTGTGTATAAATAGTAGCTCTCCCTTTTTATATCCTTCTCCTGCCTGATTCACTCAATGATGCAGCATCAGTGACGTTTGACTCGCTGCCATGGTGATTGCAAAACGAGGGTTTCATAAACATTGGATTGTGACATCTGAATGAATCAGGCGGGAGGAGGAGGACGGGCAAGCCCTGTGAGAAAGCTGCACCTGAGCCAGCCTTGGCCCCTGTCCCCAGACAAAGGAAATGAGCACAGGGGTGATGTGACGTTCATAAGGAGCAAGAAAAGAGCAAACCCATTGGGAATGACAGGAGAGCAGCGTGTGTGGGGGTCAAGTCTGCTGGGAAAAACTTCTGTATCAGGGGTGTGAGTCAAAGATAGGGTTGGGTGGTCTACTAATAAACATTGAGAAAACACTCTAAACATGACTTTTACTTTCTGTTCTGGAGAAAAATGAAATGGAAGATGCAGCAGAACCGGGAGCCAGATCAGTAAAAGCATCAGTAAAAGCGCATTTCAAGAAACAAACAGAGGGACTAGAGAAGTCAAAAAGAAAGGAGAACTTGAAAGGCTGATCTCCAGGCTGAAAACATTTTTTTGTTGCTGTGTTGTGAACATGATTCTGCTCTGAGTCTGATTACACCAATTTTTAGTCATCTAGTTGCCAAGGGAAAATTTGGAACTGTGTCAAGACAGTAAGGGGGTATTCGTGGGGGGCCTCAGAGTGTGACCCACAAAACATGATGCAGCCAGTGGAAAGACCTGCTGGCTACAGGAAGACAAAGGACAAGGATTCAACTCCTCCTCTTTGCTGGATTTGGGGCACTCTGAATAGTTTGTGCGTCTCTAGCTGTACGCCTCAGCCCATGGCTTTTTGTTCAAAACTTCATACAGAGAGATGGGGAGGCCTCACTTTTAACAAAAGATGAAAAAATGTGTCATGGTAGTGTGCTGACATTCAGTGGTTGGGATATTCAGCCATGATGTGGGAGATCTTCCTTCAGGGAGGACACACTGATTGCCGTTCCCCACCTCCTGGCAAGGCTGAGCTGGAGAGGGGGCACGTTATCCTCCCGGTCCCCTGTGCTTCCGTACACAACTTTGCTGGGTAAGGGACAACTGTTCCTAGAGTCTTTTCACATTTCATGGATATTTGTATATTTTACATGAAGCAACCTTGGAATAAAAATACAGAGCATGCCTTAAAGCAAAGATTTCCCCATTTTTAGGGGAGGAACGTCCTAAATCACTAGTGCAGACTAAATTATTCTTTGTTTTCTTTCTGGTTGGGTAAATCAGTATTTTCTATATACAGTTGAGAGAGTCCCAAGGAAGACTCACCTCTGCCAGACCTGCCCCAGAAGAGTTTGAATCCAGTGGCTGGGGCTCTGTGGCAGACTAGGGGACACTGGCTCACGTCCTTTTAGGCAAAGGAGAGAAGTGACTTAAGGAGGAACGCTCTGGCTTCTGAGCTATGCCACGAGAGGAGAGCTCTCCTGCTGTGACGTTTTCAAAGAAACTCATAGACACGGGGTATGAATACCTGGGCTACTTCTCACCTTAGGTCACAGATGGAGGGAAGAACGTTCAGAATAAAGAGGAGTGAGAAAATAGCTCAAGTTGCACATACTTAGAGTTCAGAAGGCTCCTGTTTTGTAATGAGCATGTGGAGTCATGGTCAACCTTAGCATAAACCTCCAGACTGAATTTTGCTCCTGTTACACAGTATACTGAAAAAATAGCGTGAAGCAGTCTCTGCACCATTGTTGGTCATGTTTTAAGAATTTGTGATAGCTGAGGAAGGAACCACAGGGCTGGGAAAAGACACCTACTTTTTTAAAAAGGAACTTAAAAACAAAAAAAAATGCAAGAAGGAACCTATCAGTCTAACTTCATTTCTTGAAAAAAGAAATTCATAAATAGTCAAGCAAGCTGAGAACCCTTGAAAAAGCTGAAAAACTGATAAATATCAGAGATGAATGTACAAATTCTCAGAGATGACTATTAGCCAACATATCTTTGTCAATAAAGTTTCATGTCAAAACAGTCACATTTTTATGTGATATGAAACAGACCTTGTGAGCAGTGAAAAGCAGTGTCATAAAAGCAGTAAGAGGGATTTGAAACTCCTTTAGATGCCACTCTCATTAGTAACTAAGAGGATATGATTTTTATGGCACTTGGATGAGACACAACCATTTGAAAAATCGTCTCACAGAGCTGCTAGCAATGATTCACTGTTTAAAAAAGAAGCTGAATATTCAGCAGGTTTTTCCTCTAGGTCTGATTCTGTTCAATATTTTTCATTCCTATGTCTGTGATTGAATATTGAGTGTTCAATATTCAAGATTATATTAATAATCTGCATCTTATTAATTTGCAGATGATATGAAGTCTACAGGTACACTGGAGGACTGGGCTGAAATTCAAAATTATCTTGCCAAGCTGCAGAAATAATCAGGAAAATGACAGGGAAAAACTCAAAGGAACAACAACAAGGTTCTACCTCTTTGGTAGGACTGTTAATCTAAACAAGTAGAGGACAGGTAACAGTGACAAAGTACTTATTTGGGGAAGGATCTGCATTCCATATGTGCCTCACAAGCTGAGCATTTCATGCTGTTGCAGGAAAAAGTGGCAGAAATATGGAGTTAGAAGGAAAATGATGAACTGATCAACTGATCTTTCCATTTCACTTTGCGATGACAAGATAATGCTGTCCCCAGTTGTGGCACCGTATTTCCAGAATGATGCAGTCCAGCTGGAAGAAAACACCAACAGTGATCAAAGGACCAGACAGCATAACCCATGAGGAAGGATAAACAGAACCAAGGTTATCAAGCTAAAGAAGAGAAGCTTGGGGGTAGGAGGGACAAGGAAGGACAAATCTTAGAAGCCTGTTTCCAAGAGAAAGGGAATAATCTATTCTTCATGATGGCAGGATACGACAAGATATAAAGGGCTTAAATTACAGTGCACAAGATTCTGGTTACATCTTAGGAGACATTTTGTAATGGTAAGAAAAGTCTAACAGTAGAGGCTTGTCTAGGAAGGATGTTGAGCCTTCATTATTAGAGGTTTTTTTAATAACTGGTGAGATGACAATATAACTAGCATAAGTAAGCTATTTCTCCCTTGGGACAGATGACTTCTAAAAGATTTCCATCCTCTATAATCCTATGTTAATTATGATGCAGATTTTTTGGCTTGCTTTTCTTCCTTTCTGAAACACTTCAAAAAAGAGGAGATAAAGATTGTGTGAATGTAAATCTATTTTAGGCAACTTTTTATTCGTTTCTGTGCTTCCTTCCAGTATGCAAAGGTATGCTGAGCTTTCTAGATAATGCAAAAGCTGGGAAGGGCATTCCAGTAGCTAGAGAGGATGGGACTTTCTCACAATCTTAATTTAAGTTGAGATTAAGATATAACCCTTGTCAAATTATCTGCATGCAGAGTTAATATTCAACCACACTACACAGGCACCGGTGTGGCTGGAATTGCAGTAGTTAGTGTGAGACAGCTGACTGTGAAGCTACATGAAAGTGGGAGGACTGAAAATGAAAATATAGGTTCTGCCACGTTCTAAGCTTATTTTAGTGTTTTATAAAATAGCTTAGGCACAAATTGTTGCCAGAAACACAGAAGTTCTGTTCTTCTGGGTCTTCAATGGTTACTAAATTTGACATATGTACCCATTAAACTCTTGTTGGGAATATGGATCTCATCCTAAAGCAAAAGAGAGAAGTCCTCTTTTACCCCTCTGAACATGAGTTGCACTCTCTGTATGTGATAGCCCCTGTAAACAAGAGCTGGGTCATGGCCAAACTCAAGATTTGGATTGCTCTGTTTTTTATGAATGTTTGAATTTTACAAGCGGCCCCTTGAATCATAATAAATAAAAACTAGGAATATATGCTCACTTGTCTACCACCTCACTGATATTCACAATCAGCTAATAATCTATAAAAAGGTAAAGTTGGTCAAACCAGAAGTCCAGGCTAGAACAACCCCCAAAATAAAATCTGTTAATGTAAACACAGCAGTCAGTGAGGACATTGCCACTGACTAAATAGGGCTTTCATTCAGACCCTCAGAATTTAAAAAAAATAAGTCCTTTTTCATATAGTCCATGTTTCATATATTTCATCTGTTTGCATTTGAAGGAGAAATTTCTTATGTAAATTAAGAAGTAGTTTTTGAAAAAATAATCTGTGTGTATTTATCTTATTCATGCTTGCTTATTGAACATTGTGGAAGGAATTGCACTACTGTCAATATAATTGCCATCTGCTTTGTCTTTATAGATTTTTGCCAGTACAAATGCAGCAAGAACACAGTGGGTTTTTTCTCCTTTGGAGCTGGTGTTACATGGCCTTTACTATACCAAGCAATACACCGACTGTGCTGCAGCACACCTGAAGAAATTGTAGCCATATTACTGGAGGGTATGGGAAAATATTTGACATTACGTATCATGCTGTAATAGCAATCACAAATCCCGGCACACCTATAAGCCTCTTGCTTTGCTGTGGTGACCTCTAAGGATTCAAATGAAGATTTGTACAGAGAGCTCGTTATCTTTCATCACAGCATTGGATACAGCTGGAAGAATAGATAAGTTTTTGTAGATGCAGGCCCTTCTTCAGATCTAAAATGCAAACCAGATAGAGCACATAAATCTTCCGTATTTTTCATCATGCAAAGGGTTAATGTGAGCCTTATCAAGTAGAGCTATGAGCTCAGAGTTGGTTTTAGTTCATAAAAATTTTACCTTGAAGAAAATATTATGCTTTCCCAAGAGAAGTAGGCAGTGCTATTTACGTGCAGCTTATGTTTGAGATTGGAAGATTCAATTTTTGTATCTGTTAGGTGAGGTGGGGAAAAAATGCAGCTTTTGAACAAGCAATTATTGTAAAGGCTGTTACATAGCATAGCGTGCAGCAATTTTGTTTGGAAGCATTTCACAAATGTGGGTAAAGCTTCACTCTACCTTATAATAGTAGCTTCTATAATAGTCTTTTTTTGATAAATTTGTTATGTGATACAGCTTGTTGTATCTGTATCTGGACATTAGATCGGTTTTTCAGATCACCACTGATTTCTTGTGAGGGAGGTGAAGACCAGTCCAAGGATTACAGCATTGTGCTGTTTCTGGCCACCCCTACGCCTGGTCCTGAGCCCCACCTCTCTGGCTCATCAGCTGAACACCAGCTTAATCAATGAATTCTTGCCAGGCTCGCCACCCCTTGGGGACTGTCCTTCCCCCAGCCTGAGGCTTGTCCCCTCATTTGAGCACATCTGGGTTACAGCAACTGTATAATAACCAGGAAGATTCAGTCTCTAGGTTTTTTCTGGGTGCCAGCCAAAACTTCAAAAGATATAGGTATTTGGCCAGATTCTCACTTGCATTCACATCCCTTTATTCTGCTGTCATTTCTCTTTATACTGTTGGGTGATGCAAATGAGAATCAGGCCCTTGGCCATTATAAATCTACAGTATACATCAAAACATGGAGAATGGTAACCGGAGGCCTTGGCAATTAGTGTTGTGAGTCTGTAATCTGTTTCTTTGTTCATACATCACAGTGTGTGATTCCTCAGATCCTGTCCAACTAACACCTCAGCCAAGCATTTCACTTGACACAAGTTTGTATTTGGGATCCAAAAGCTGTAAGGAAGCTGCTGAGTTTCAATGTGACTCTTCTGTAGACAGTCTTTAATCTCAATTCTATTCTTTCTTCTTCCAAAAATATCTAAACTTGGAGTATATCCACATAAGGGATTGCATTTATATATATTGTACTTAACTCCCTACTCCTTTCTCCCCAAGCCCTGAATACACAGGTCTGACTTAACACCTGGCATGACTAAAAATTCTTGCTTTAATTACCCTAATTTTGTGAACACGCAACGTGGCATCTTTCCACTCTTTTTAAAATATGATAGCTTTGTCTTTTCAGTACTTCCAAAGATACTAGAATCCATGGGATAGTACAAGAAATCCTCTTACCACAATTGGAAAAAGTAGTATCTTTTCATCTTAGAGAAAAATATGTCTTTGGGACACAATGTCATCAAATCCAAAGGGATTAAAATGTAATTTAAATGAAAGCTGTCCTGGCCTGTTAACCATACATCAGGAAAATAGGTGACATGTCTTAGCATTGTATTTCAATCCCATATCACCTTGACTTTGTACTTGTTCATATCTTACATACTATTAAGTTATGCTGAAAATTAAAAACCATATTCTTTCCCACCTTTAGCACCTCTCTGCAGTCAGCAAAGGAGACTACTGCTTGCTTTTCTAGTGGTATTTGTGCCCAAGCACAATTCAGAGCAGCTGGAAGGCTGTTCCAGATGTTCTCATACGGTCCCTGACACGGCCACGGGTGATTTGCTGATGCCTGTGGTGCTCTGGCAGCTCGCCCTGCTCACTCTCTTACCACTGAAATGACTCCATAGCATAATCAAGGAAAAACAACGTAAGAATGAGCTAAGATAATTTTATATTTATTGAAGTATTTTTACAATTATTACCCTTGTCTATCTGTACATCTTGGAAAGGCACAGGAGATCTTCCGAAGTAAGAAGATTTTGGCCCTTCAGACTTGAGGCTACGGATACCTGGGGAAGCAGCTTCCTGCAGCTCCCTCTGTCCCAGTGCTGCAATGTTTGGATCACCTGGGATGTTCTGGTGCTGCTCTTCATTCTGCAACTGCCATTTTTTGAGTCCTAAACTCCTTTTAGGACATGCTTCTCACCAGCTGAGAGCAGTTTTTTTTCATGTCCATTCCTGCTGTGGATATAATGCCATTCATGGACAGGGCAAAGCATAATCCAGATGGCATGGGATAGCACATGTCCTTCTGGATCCCCCCAACCACACGTTTCCTAGCACACAGCTCTCCCCACATCAGTGGGAGTTTAGGTCTTGGAAGGCTTCGTATTTGGTGCTGACAAATATCTCATTGCAAGCCAAACTTGCTACGGCTCTTGAAACCAAATGCTTAAAACCCCTTTGGTAATATTTGCTGTATTTCGTTTTTTAAGCGTTTGGATCAGTTTTGTGTGTTAACACTTACCCAGGAGCAACCTTCCTGTCTCCTCACAGAAGGAAAGTTTTCTTTTTTGCAGCTCCTCTTTGTTGCCAGATGAAAACAAATTGGATTTATGGCTCTCACTAAAGGTGGCAGAGAAGCCAAGTGATTTGAAAGGGAAAAGCAGAACAAGTTGCACAAAGAAATGCTTTTAATTAAAAAAAATGTTTTGAAGTATTGCATAAAGAACTATTAATTGTTACCCTAGCAATTATGTGATATTATATCCGCATGGAAGTTATTTGCTGTCACTTCAAGTCTATAGTAGGTTATTTGCTCTAGGCTCTTTCTTTTTTTAGAAGGAGTCAATTAAACTACCTCAAGAAGAGGAATTTTTCTATTTCCTGTAAAATTTCTTCTTCCTTTTTTTCTCTGCTTTTTTTTTTCTTTTAGGACAAAGTTTTCTAATGATCACGTTTGGCCTTGTACATCCTCCCACCTGTTCGCTTACAAAGCTCCTGCCAAAAAAACTGTTTTGTAACCCCAAGTAGCAACTCATCATGAATTAAGCCAGAGCAGAAGTTGCCGTGTCTCTACCTTCCCTGATTTGGACTCGTTTTCCTAAGTATAACACTTTTTCCCCCAGAGGAGGCAGGAGAAGCTCAGGCTGCTCGCGGGAGAGTGAGCTGCTCCGCGCTGCAGCTGCAAGGAAGTGCAAAATGGTGATACATGGCAAAACCTTCTTCATTCTTCCTCTCTGTCCCGAGACTAAAACAGATAAATGTGACATCTTCTATAGCCCCTGCTTGTCCCGGAAGCAACATTTCTAAGGTAATTTAGGGACTCTTATGCCCTACACTGTATGCACAGGGTTAATCACATGGGGTTTTTATCTCCACCAGCCAAAAAAGCAACTTTCAAAGCGGGGGGAACCCCAAGGCAGAATCACCTAATGGAAGGAATGGATGGGTTTGCTAGTATGTAGATTGACCTTTAAACTTTGAAGTGTGTTCTAAAACACTCACATTTACTTTTGACCTACAGGTGTATTCACATATGGAGATGGCTATAAGGGGACATGGGGAAAGGGGACATTGAGGAAAGCATCCAGTTGCATTTAAACACTTTTAAAATTGAAAATTGACTGAATGGCCCCAAAGTATTTTAGAAATCAGCCAACTGGATGCTTTTATATTTCTTCCTCCACCTGGCTCAGTGCAAGCAATACTGGTTTTACTTTTCACCAGGAACTTCTAATCCCTGTAAGACGTGTATGTATTCTTTCATTAGAGATGCCTGCACAGGATTCACAAGGGGCATAACCTGACTGAGGTCTCCAGCTACTTATTTGGGTTTGTGCCTGTCTGAAGGGCTGAATAACTCCCAAGAAGTCTGTGCATCCATTACCTGAGACTGGTGATGCCTAACCTGTCCCTGGCAGAGCCCCTTCAATGGCAGCAACCTTGTAAGACCACTTTCCCTTTTCAGCTGGTGCAGAACAGCTTCTCTAGGGAAGAAGGAAGATTTAGAATATCACGGGGGTTTGCTTTTTCTTTTGCTGTTGCTAGAAGTGAACCTGAGTTTTACCCAGTTCAAATCTTCCTGCACTTCTGCACTGTAGTTCTCTGGGCTCTAATTTTCTGGGAAATTTTCCGGGAAATTTTCCATCACTTTTATTCATTGGGCTGGGATAAAAATTTATCTCAAGAACAAAGGTGATTCCTGTTTCCAACAGCTTCCCTTGCACCAAACAGTTGAGTCATTCTGAAGAGGAAGTGTAAGGCAGTCATCACAAAACAGCCCCACCAGAAACTGAAACAGAGAGTTTTCAGCACAGGTCAGCTGTGTAAATCTTTCTCAGTACTATGTACATACCTGATCCAAGTTGACTGACGTAAGTAAACATGGTGCTTATCTCAAAGAAGGGAAAGGATACTTACTTTCAGTATGGATTTGTCAAACTGTCCCAAATGAATTCAGACTGGTTTGATAGCAGGCTTTATGGAAAAATATAAGCAGTGAATATTAAACCTCTTACTTTTTTAAATAAATCTTTCCTGTATTACATACTGCCAAGCGAGCCAGAGAAACATGGTCTGGGCAAAACCAGAGCGTGTCTTTAGATAAAAATCTGTACTCAGAAAATGACTGGCAACAGCTTGATGTCAATGTGCACTCACTGAGGCTCCAAACTTTTGTCTGTCCTGGATCTGAGACTATTTAGCATTTTCATAGACTATTGTACTCTGCGTGGAAGTCACCTACTGAATTTATAATTTATTAATAATAACCATATTGTTGCACAGACAGCTGTTAACCAGCAAACAGCTGTGTTGCTGGCTGGGAAGCAATTCTGCTGTGTTGAAGGGTCTGTCCTGCATGCGCTGGCATAAGCACAGAGGAGTCCCTGAGGTGCAAACTCTCTCTGGGAGAGTATGGCAGCAGAAAACTTCATGAAAATGGTTTGCAAATTCAGTGATCCTGGAACATTTTCAATCTTGCCCTCTCTTATTGCTCTCAGTTTATTTTTCTCTTCCAAAGATGCTCTGTTGGCAGCAACGATGGCGATTGCCCAGCACTCTGGCGCCCTGCAACTTTGCATCCCGAAACCTTTTCTCCTTCCAAAAGGACCCTCCCTCTGCCTTTTGCTTTCATCATGTATTATTCCCTTCCCTCAGAATATCAATTTTCTTCCACTTTGTCACTCCTTGTCTTAAGCAGTATCTAAATTACATAGTTATTTTGGCTTGGTTTTTCTTTTTTTTTTTTTTTTGCCTTTTTTTTTTATTTTTTTTTGCCTTTTTACCAATTACATGTTGCTTTTTGTTCAGACCTCTGAAATAGCTGACAAAAAACTTCTCCCTGTGGGCTTTTCTTGCTGGCATAAGACAGAAAAATCCAGTTAGAACCAGTCTGCCCTATGAGAGGTGCAGTTTTGTGCTAAATTTCTTTACTACTTGGTAACAGAAGTTTTAAAAAGATAGCACTAGAGTCTGAAGAGGATCTAGGCATTGCAGTTCAATAACATTTGATTACACATAGTCACAGAATCACAGAATGATATGGGGTTGGAAAGGACCTCTGGAGGTCGTCTAGTCCAACCCCCCTACCAAAGCAGGTCCACCTAGAACAGGTTGCACAGGAATGTGTCCAGGTGGGTTTTGAATGTCTCCAGAGAAGGAGACTCCACCACCTTTCTGGGCAGCCTATTCCGGTTCTCTGCCACCCTCAAAGTAAAGAAGTTCCTCCTCATGTTTAGATGGAACTTCTTATGTTGAAGTTGGTGCCTGTTACCTCTTGTCCTGTCACTGGGCACCACTGGAAAAAGACTGGCCCCATCCTCTTGACACCCACCCTTTTAAGTATTTATAAGCATTGATCAGATCCCCCCTCAGCCTTCTCTTCTCCATACTAAAAAGACCCAAGTCCCTCAGCCTTTCCTCATAAGAGAGATGCTCCAGGCCTCTAATCATCTTTGTGGTCCTCTGCTGTACCCTCTCCAGCAGTTCCCTGTCCTTCTTGAACTGGGGAGCCCAGAACTGGACACAGCACTCCAGATGGGTCTTCCCCAGGGCAGAATAGAGGGGGAGGATAACCTCCCTTGACCTGCTAGTCACACTCTTCCTGATGCACCCCAGGGTGCCATTGACCTTCTTGGCCACAAGGGCACATTGCTGGCTCATGGTCATTCTGTTGTCCACCAGGACTCCCAGGTCTTTTTCCTCAGAGCTGCTCTCCAGCAGGTCAGCCCCCAACCTGTACTGGTGCAGGGGGTTATTCCTCCCCAGGTGCAGTACCATACACTTGCCTTTGTTGAGGCAATTGTAGTTCATCAGGTTCCTCTCTGCCCAACTCTCCAGCTTGTCCAGGTCTTGCTGTATGGCAGCACGGCCTTCTGTTATGTCAGCCAATAACATAGTCCATAACATTTAAGGTGAGTAATACACAGTAAAGGTAGTTTCAGTGATTTCTGCATGGGGAAATTTCTGAGACCACAAAGGAGAGTACAGAAGCCTAATTGATTTTGGAATGATATTGTTGGAATGGCTAACATGAACATGATCAGTCAATTGCAAGAATTCATCCTTGCGTGCTCCCCACTGTCTTCTCAGTCGAGTGCTCAGGCCTCTCACCGAGAATAAAATGTGAGCAACTAAGTCCTACCATAAAACATCATCTCAAATTAGATGTCTAAATCCTTGCTTCCAAGGATCAAAACTTTGATCCCTTCATAGCTAGAAGTGGACTACTTGACTTACTAAGGTCATTTCCATATCTGTAAGCATGTAGACAACTGGGAAGAGGGTCAGGTTTCCTAAAAAATCATTAGATGTATATATGTCCCCTTCCCCCTTCTTTTGTCCAATCTCCTTGGTTTAGGAAACCCTTTCTCCTGCCTTCTTGAAATAGTCCATAAAATATGAGGTTACAGACACTCAAATAATTCTGCCAAAGTTGTTCCAACTTGTATGAGTTGCTTAGCTATTTTGGGAACCATGAAGTGAGGTATTGTGATTTTGTACCTGTCCTAACAAATTCAGCTTAATTTTTCCCTTAATAGTCACCAGGAAGGGGACGGAGGTCCTGTTTATGCACAAACCTTACAATATTATATCAAGCGGATCACTGGAGCAGGGACTAGACTAGATTTCCATATTGTATTGTTGTAAATTTAAAAAAAAAAAAAAAAAAAGAAAAAAAGAAAAAAAGAGCTGATTCTGACATCATTAACACTTCTTTCCCCCAAATTAATTCCTTGAGCTATAGTGAAGTTACAGGAAATGAAGCATTTGGCATATTTAAACGGAAGACAAATAAGGAAAGAAGGCTGAAAACAGAGTGTAAAATTTGTGATGGCAGGTGTATGTGGTGTTACTGGCCGTTAGCATACTTAGGGAAAACGCTGGGAGCTCAGTTCTGTGGTCCTCTTATAAGCACACAGGCAAAGCAGTGCAAAGTGTTTGTTAGAGAACTCTACTGGCTGGGATGGGAGAGGAAGGAGAGAAAAAAGGCTTTTTCCATCATTGATTTCTACAGCGACACTTGTTTTACAGTAAAACTTCACAAAACCACCATGATAAGTGATGTTCTCTCAAAGGGGTGATCTCTCTGTCCTATTTTTGATTGCTTTAAGTTAGAGTTCAACCTATGTTTCATACCTATAGGATGAAAGCTGGACACGTCACCCAGGGATATGTCCTTCCCGTGATGGCAAATGAAGTAAAAGGCAAGAGCAATGACTCTCACCCCATTTCTCTGCCTGGATCCCTTTTTCTTCCTCCTCGCAACCCAGGGAACAAGCTGCACAGATTAAGACAGATAAAGTGGACTCTAGTAGTGGTAAAGCCCAAATTCGATACATATTTCACAATTTCTTTTACTACGTGTGTAGTCTTCAGTTTAACCTGAGGGAACTTAGTTACCTTTGAGGTCTCTACCTTTCTATTAAATTTACTTGAAATTGGTAATGGGTTCAAAATTGATAGGTGGGGATTGTGATAGTATCAACCTTTTTATCTTAGGAAACTCCACTTAGAAACAGTATAGCCAATGGAAATAGAGAGAAGTCATCTAGTTTGTTTTTTCCTAGTACTTGATCTGTTGCAGACAGCTGGCAATGGCTGCATATTGTTTGAAAAGTCTTTTATTTTATAAAGTACATATCATTTATATGGTGAACAAAATTATGTGTTAACATACTTGTGTGTCATTTTCTGTTCTCTTTTTTAAAAATCACAAAGAATAGTGTGTATTTAAAATTCTTGAATTAAAAATACAAACCATGGGAGAGCAGACAAAAACCAACATAAAGAGACATTAATGAAAAGTTTCTTATAATTTTTATAGGATTTTCTAATAACTAGGAAGGCAGGAAATAACTTGAGACTCTGTCTCTCTCCTTCTGTGCCTGACTCCTCCCAGGGTTTGAGTCCCTCATAACGTCTCTGGGGCTCACCCATATGAGAAACAGCTGCAGTTTAACTGTGCAGATGCTGCACTCTTTCTAGCTGGGAAGTGAGTTTTGATTAACTGCTGGGGGAAAAGGAAAGAGAAAATTCACCATTTTAACTACTGTTATTAAAAGTCAATATGGGGGAATATAGAAGAAAAGATTAACTCATGGAAATAGCAGGAAATATGTCAAATTTCATATTTAATTGCTTTCTGTGCTGATTATAGGTAAGGTACACTCTAACAGCTTTTTAATGTTCAGGTAACAGAATATTAATGGGCAAATATGAGCAGGCTGTGCTTTGGTTAAAACACTTAGGAAGGCAGAAGATGGCAATGAAAACCTAACTCACAAATTCTACGGTTTCACAGTTTGCCTTGTAAGTAGCATTTAAATAAAGTAAGAGGCACTTTAACAGAAAAGGCCCCAAAAAGGCTTTATTGTTCAGGAAAGGCTGTCCTTCAACATGACTGGTTAATAATGCACTGCAAGGCAGACTGAAAAAAATGGTACACAGAGTCTAAAAATGCATCTCATCTTAAAAGCAAAGATATCATAGTTACAATATTTTTAGTGATAAAAAGTGTGTGTTATCTGCCTGCAAGCACTGTAAAACGTGCTCGTGTTGGGAGTTGCACAACAGTAGTTCTTTGTGGAGATGCAAACAATTTCAGCTACACATAGATAGGGATTTAGAGGGCTAGATGATTAGATAGGATTTAGCTGGGCTCCCTCGACAGTTTTAAAAGCATATCCCTACAATATTTTGTCTTAAGAAAGTTATCTGAAACAAGGTATTACTGAAATGTTGAAAGGTTCCCCTAAAATACATTGTTTTGGTGGACTGACCAATGAATAACTGCTACCAGTGAACTCATTTGGAATGATTATACCAATGATACTTTATGTGGGAGAGTCCTGAAACGGGCAGCTGAAGACTGTGAGAATTTGTCCACTGTTTAAAAACTGTGGAAACACAGAAAAGGAGGTTGGACATTTTATGTATACTCGGTGCCCTTTCAAGGGATGCAAGGTTCCTATTTTACTCTTGAATCCAACTGATACGTACTGTCAAAACCACCATTTTTATCATAAATAAGAAAACTTTCAAAGTGCCACAATTATTTTTATATTTACAGCTTTAATAAAACCTTTTCATAATGTACAGCTAGAAATACACCTATCAATTCATAATAAGCCATGTAGGTTTTCTCTTTTATGAATACTGTGTTGGTGACTCACAGAATTGGCTAATAGAATTTTGTATCCTCATCTATTTTACAGGTTTTTCTCCATATTTTCTAGGTCTTGATCTTGTATCCATGTCTGGACCCATTTCAAGAGTTGGCTGGCCACAGGAAGAAGGCTCCATCTCTACCCTTTAACATAGCGGGAAAACACCCTATTCCTCAGCAGTTCAGAAACACCCTGAGGAAAAGGGCGCTACTGATTTGGGGTTGTTTCAGCCAGTTAATGGCCATGGTTTTGTTCTTTCACTGCATCTGTCATCCAAAGGTTTCTGGGCTGTGTGCAGTCTGGAAGGCTGGGGGTGACTGCACTTAGCTGGTGCCGCTGGATCATCGGAAACCAAATTATTAGCCAGCCTGTTACAGTGTCCCAGATTTAGACCCTGTAAACATCCAAAAATGTTGTTGAGGTCTGTGCCTGCCTTTGATGGTTTGTAGGGTGTTCCAGGCTAATAGCAGATAGCAGAAACATGTATTTCGGTATCTTGAAATCATTTTTTCAAAAGGGAAACGGGCACTAGATACTTAACTGCTTGCTAAAAAAGAGGTGACTGAAGTGTTTTCTCAAGAAATGAAAGGAGAGATGAGAGAGGGGAAATCAACAGGCTGAAAGTTCCCTGATTAACCCTGGCACAAATATATATGGTAAAGGATACAGGAAAAGATGATAGCTAACTGGATCCATCATAACAGGGGTGCAGGATGAGAGGCTGCATTCAAAAGAGAAACTGGGATTAGACAAAAAGGTTAAATAGAAGCAACGAAGAGACCTAATTTTTTCCTATTATTGGCAGTAATCCCCAAAGTGAAGAACATAAACACAAATCATCCCCAAGTGGAGGGAGGATCAGAAGCACATTATGCGACCAACTTGGCTAAATCACGAGCTCTTTGCTGACCTCAATTACAAGAGAGAAGCATACAAAATCCAGAAACTGAGTCAGGCAAAATATATAAAATAAAATAATAAAATAAAATAAAATAAAATAAAATAAAATAAAATAAAATACGAGGCAGGGACAAAACCAGAAAGGCATAAAACTGAGATGCAACTAGCAAGGGACATAAGAAATCATTCTGCATGCACACTGGGAGCAGAAGACAGACAAAGCAAAGGGCAATTCTGCTGTTCTACAGAGGGAAGTATAGAGATGGCTTGGATATTTAACACCTTATGGTGTCAGTCACCACTGAAAGGCCAGCTGCAAGCAGACAGCTGGGAGAAAAGCAAATAATAATGAATGTTGGAGCCTGAAGCAAAGCAGTAGGAGGAGAGAAACTACTAGGCCTGGAGATGGTTGGAAAGGACATCAGAATGGTTAAGAAAACCTGGAAAAAACCCTCAAACCCGAACCACATAGCCAAATATGGAGCTTATCTTCAAAACAGAAAAGAAGGCAGGCCATGGAATTGTGGACCACTTAACTGAAGTTCAATTTTTAGAAAAATTCTGGGAAAAAACGATCCAACCATTTGTAAAACCTTAGAAGTCTGAAGGAATAAAGATCAAAGACAATAGACATTTGTTGGGAACTAAACATTTCAAGCACAGTTATTTCACTTTTCTTTCCTCAACAAACAGGCCTGGTGATAAGGAGAATAATCCCACATATCCCGACTTTAGTAAAGTTTGACTTTTTCAATTCAATTTTTTTCAGATATAGGAATGATGCCAAACTGGTTATAAAATTGCACCATAGAAAAAATTACAAATTGTTCCTTATTAGGATGTAAGGCTGTTATTAAATAGCACCTGCAGGAGTCTGTCCTGGGTCTATTTCTTTTCGATATTTTCATTAATGACATAGATGACAGAACAGAGATTAATCTTAATTAATTTGCAGAAGACATGATGCTACAATGATCCAAGAAAACCAAAAATCAAAAACTCAATTTCCACACAGTATATTTAAGTTGAAACGATCCATTGCATGAAAAGCTAATGAGAACAACTCATTAGCTGGTGGGTCTTCAGAAAAGGATCTGAGGTTACAGAAGGTCACATACCTTCTATAAGTAAAAGATTTCATGCTATTGCAAAGCCCCTCAAACACTACATTGGGCTATACAAACAGCATAAACAGCCTGTAGACACATGAAACAATCCCTCCGCTGTACTCAGCACTCGCGAGGCCTTGGCTGGATTGTTTTTGCTCAGTTTGGGGATTTTCACTTTAATAATTTGAGCAGTCCAGAGTCATTAAAGGTGTAAAGAACATAATTTATGAGGTAAATGGAAAAAACCCCAACATATTATTAAGTCTGAAGAAGATTGTGGGAGAACATCCAAACATTTTCAAGTATGCAAGGAAAGAAAAATTCAGACTTCTGAGATAAAGGTAATAAAACACCATGATAACTTGCCTAAAGAGATAGTGGAGTTTCCATCATGAAGAGATTTTAAGTATGCTTAGACAGACATGTCAGGAAAGCCAAAGAGATAACTGATGTAATTACCACAGAGGGGGAAAGGATTAGATGGCCATTGGGATCCCTTCCACAATGAAGTTTCAGGTAAACTTGGAAACTTGCTGATGCTGTATTTTTGTCTTATAGATCTAGAAAGTGACTGAGCATTGAAAACAAGGGTGAAATCTTCATCACTGAGTTAGTCATCAGGAGAAAGTAACCTGATATTTTTGGGTGTGCTGATGGATCACAATAGCCTGTCATGTCAAATGAAATCTGTTCAGCAAGCTGGCAAGCCACCATTCTGCAACCAGCCTCTAACCCATTGGTGACTGCCAATGTATCAGAGCGTGAGCTGGTGGAGGAGATAATGTTAGAATTCGTTACTCTAAATGTTTTAGTCTTTATTGTTCTCCAGTTGTCTGGGATTTGGAAATATTTTTTCAATTTTTTTTTAAATAAAGTGTTCTTTTCAAAATTTTGGAGCAACTTTTTTTATCTTGAATGCATAACTTTGGGTTGAAAAAGTTATCCAGCTGATGTAATGGGACGGTAATTCCATCATGTCTTTTCATGCACATAAAAATATAATTTAGAACACGATTACAGAAAGATTACAGTTATGTCGGCCAAACTATCCTACTTCTATTCCCTCCCTTACAGAACTTCCTGGCCAGTTCACTCTCACTCGGGAACCTGCAAACATGGCAGATGTGAGACTCCAATACTGGATACAATACAGGTCAATAAACCCGGCCCCTGGCTCCAATGCCCTTCACATTTCTGGAAGGATACGGTATGGGGACCACTGCAACCTCTTCCAGCCTTTCAGTCTCTTAGACAGAAAACACAAACACAGGAAATTTGTGATCTTATTTCAAGGCTTCCTAGGTATACTCTTTTATGAAAAGGCCATCTTTAGGGTGAATCCAGAACTAGTTACTTCTCAAGTAAATGAAGTGAAATTCTGGCCTTATTGAAAGAAAAGTCATGTTTTGTCTTGACACTTATGGGATCTGGATAAAATAATTTCTTCTCTTTTATGATTGAAATACCCTTTTTACTGTTGTTTCTGCAGAGGGAACAATCTTCTTTATTAAATTCTGTGGGATTGTTCATTTTACATTCCTCTAACACATCCCAGGGTTTTCAGTCAGGATTGAGAATATGGCTTTGGTCCCAAAGACATTTCAGTCACAAATGACAGAAATACACAAGTGGGAAAAGAGGGGGGGGGCAGAAAAAAAGGGTCACTCAACAAGCATAAGAACCAGAGCAGGCTATGACCTAAATCATCTGTCAATTTGTTGTGAGGTCAGCCTCTCTGTTAGGTGGGGCAACGTTAAAGTCCCAAGATAGTATTTGCTTCAGACAGAGCAAACTGCAGATTGCATATAAAGGCAGAACTTGCTAATTGTGCTTTGTGAACTGATATAACTGTGATGACAGCATGCAGAAATTTACTGTCTCTTGTTTCACACCATCCTTCTTGTCAAGAGGAACAGTTTGAATCAATGCTAATTTGGTGTAATTGGCCTTTAGCCCTATCTGTGTCATGTTTGCTCTCTGTCCTATTTCTTCGACTACTACTTTTGATGGCAGAACCTCCTCAAAGCATCCACCCCTCTTCCTCTTCTATATAGAGCTCCACAAATGAGTTCTTGTGGCTCTGAGACACTTTTTCCTCTGTGCCTGGCACATCCTTACAGAATCACATATATTTGGAAGTGCCTTGGGCAGATGGGAAAATATATCAAAGATGAAGTGACAGGTAATGGAGCTGTTTGGCTAAAATCACTCCTCTGACAAGATCCACAAGCACCAGTGTATCTCATTGGGACATTTTCAAAGTATTTGGACCAAGCATTGTGAGCACAGAAAAGATGCAGGGAACTCACTGTAATCTCCATAATTCACCCCAATACCCACTGCCATTACTCCAAAGTCTGTTGAATACTGTTTAATGTCTGTGGCTTTATCAAACCAGGTATATTCAAATCTAAATTTCCCATCTTTCAGTGGAGTGCATTTTACTAAACAATTCATTATAAAAGAATCGTATTCCTAGGAAAAAGTCCCTTCTTTGCAGAAGCACAGCTTCAAGAGGGGGGATGGCACTTGCCTTTCCGCAGGCTTGTCTTCAACCCAGGGATTAACACACTTATTTTGGGAGAGGGAAGCGGTGAGTTCTGAACCCCAAAAGAACACATTGCCAAGGTGTCATGGTGCCCGAGTGAGATTGCTACCTACAAAAGTTGAGCAAAATCTGTCTTCGTGGCAGAAAGGGTTGTGTGTGGATGTGGGGGTTTGTGCTGAATATGCTAAATGCTTATGCAATTTTGAAGGCAAAATTTTAGATGCCTCTTGCTTTTGGATGACTTGGAATATGTGAGGCCTTTGTGCATTATGCTCCTAGATGTTGGTGCCCAAATCCTCTTTACATCACACTTTACGTTCTTCAGGAGGTAGATTTTCCTTTGGCTGTGATAATTTCTGAAGCTGTCCCACGATAACTCAGCATGCTGCAACCATTTGGTCCTTGTGTTCATTACTTACATGCGTGTTCAATTTTCAGGACAAAAATTATCTTAATAAGGTAGGAGCAGAGAATATAATATGTTTGGTTCAAAGTATTGAGAGGAAAATATTTCAGCTACTATGGCTAACCATAATTATGACTAGTACTACATTATGTGTAATGAAATGACCCTTGATTAACCACTTCCGAAGGAAAAAACCTAATAACTCTTTCAAGTTACTGCAAGCACATTCATTTCTATTACACTTTATTCTTCCATTATTTGAGTGTTGGCTGGTTGACAAAAGTGCATTTCTCAGAAAGTGCTCAAATTTTTACATTTCCTTCCATATTATATATATGAATTTAATCACACACATTACATGCTCTCTCTATAGCTTTTTAACACAACAGCTCAGCAATAAGTGTCTAAATTACCCAAGCCAAATTAGTCTTAGTAACATGACTCCAAACCCACCAAAGATGCTCAGGGGAGCTACATATTATCAAGTTGGTGAGCGAACTGCAGCAGTTCTACCCTCAGCCATTTACAGTGTTAGTAATGATCTCCACTGCAAAGTATTTAACCTTTGGAAAGAACAGTGATAACAAGGAGGTAGAGTGTCCCTAAACTAGAAAGTATATGCTTGCAAGCACATATACCTATATTATTTATTGTATGCTATTGTTATTTATTAGTCCTCTAACCGTGACACAGAGACATCCTAACATGGCACATGGCAAGAGCTGATTTTTTTAACACATAACATAAAAAAAAGAAAAAGAAAAAGCACTCTAACTAACAGATGCTTTCTAAAGATGTATCATAGTATTATGAGTTCTGTAATAGGGAATTGCAATGAGTAGGTGGAATCAGGTAGACTGGGCATCAGAAGCAAACATCTGTAGATTAAATATCTACACAGAATAGATCTAAACATTGCCTGAGCAATAATGTATAAATTTCCAAGACACCTCCACAGCCATCACAATGAATAACAAAGACAAGAGAACTACCAGGGTGTGTGATGTCCAGGCCATGCAATGGCTTTATGAAAACCACTTGTCTAGAACTAAGCAACCACAGTGCCCCAGAACACCTATCCTGTCTTTGATATTGGATTCCTTATCTTCACAGGAGATCCTATAAAACAGATTGATAATTGATAAATCTCCAAACTAGATTTTATAACTGTAGTAAAAATACTAAAAATTATGGACTTAGATAGGTACAGGGTCTATTGCATATTATTTTTCCCGACTACTGAACTGTAACTCTCTCTCTTTCACAGACAGCTCTGGCTCTCTATCTCCCTTATAAGAGAAAACCACCTTCTATGTCTGTTTGCTAATACTTTCTTCTGCTCCACAGATATCAAGTACCCCATCTCTTAAGCTCAGAGTGATGGATATTGGCTTAATTAATCTCAGAAGAATTGCTTTCTAACTGGAAAAGTGCTTCTTCCATTCAGACCTTGTGGTCTGTGCATCAAAAATATACTTTTTCAGTAGCTATAATGGTTGGCCTAACAGATTTCCCTTTATCCATAAACTCTGCCTCTCTGAGTCTTCCCGATCTCTTACATCACATCATTTTGTATGATTCTGTTTTATAATAATTTTGTTCATAGTTGGATTTACACAGAGTTGGATCATTGCTGTCCATGTACAATGCTCTTCTGATGCCTTTCAAGATCGTCTGCTTCATGTGGAGAATCAATATGGTAGGTTAATATGGCTACCTCTTCCTCACAGCATAAGTTAAGTATAAAACCCTAGAAAACCAGAAATAAGAATAGAATGTTTTACACAAAGCAGAAAACATCATTGTTTGGAAACTGGCAAATACTATATGATTTTTTGTATGTGTAGCAAAATAATAGGACAAAAATTACTTCCTTTTATCTTTCCTCCTGTCTAGGTATGTATTAATAGCTAATAAGTATGTTCTACTTAACAGAGAGAACCATTTCTATGTTTTGAATGACAAAAGATGTCCACATTTGTAACATTAGTTTAAAATGGCTTTATTTATTATCTGATTTATTTATGTTTTCCCTTTAATAGTGGAAGAATAAGCTCCACTTATTCTTAAATTTAACAAAAAATTTGACAGCAGCTTTTCCCAAAGTTCTGCTGAAGTGTGGAGTTTTTGCAGCATTTTTCATTGAAAGAAGAAAAATCAAGGAAAAAGGGGAAAAGTGATCTTAGGTCATGATTAAAGGTTGTGTTTTTGGTGCTTTTCCAGGACTGCTTGGTTCTGACTCAGATAGAAAGATTAATGCTCTCAAAGCTGCGATAGAGAGAGTTGCGGTTCTGTGATTGCACATTCATGAGTTATAATGTCTGTTGACTCTTTTGTGAAATTGCCTCTGGGGAAATTGTTTCGGATAAGAAAGAAACTTGAGTGACCACTGTTGTTTGCATCACTTTTCAAATGAAACTTTATTGTTGGGGTGGGATTTTTTTTCAGGAAACCATTTGAAAGGGAATTTTAGTTTGGGAACACTGAAGTGAAGTGTAATTATCACTGGCGTGTTTCATAGCACAGTGCAGTTCACTTCTTCACTTTATGTCAAGGCTGGTTAATTGCACAGGATTACAGAAAAAAAAGTAAAATTCAAAAGATCCTACAGTTAGACTCCAAATACAGGAAAAATAACTATCAACAAATCTAACAAATACCAAATAAATCCTACCTTCCCAGATTTGAGAGAGAAGAAGTGTTTGTTTAGTGTGTTTTCTGGATTTCTAGATTAGCTTTTGGAATGAGTAACAGATTTCATTCCATTTATTTTAGTAATTATATCATAGGCTACTGAATCTACAGGAAGTCTTTATTACTGTTAAGGGGCTTTTCCAAAGTGATTTCATGCTGATAGAAATAGCCATCACTGAGCTATACACCTGAACGCCAATGTCAGCAATCCGAGATTATTTCTACACCGACACTCCTGTTGGGATAGAAACTTTTCCAAGAGGAAATGTAGAGGTCAAATCCAGAAAGTATAAAATCTTTTATAGCCAGAGGGTGGGGAAAAGGACAGTGATATTCAACGCAAGCAGTAGCTGAAAATAATACCTGCACCTTTTAAATTTGAAAGCAAAGGCAGGCAGGGAGTTGAAGTGAATCTGGGCCAAAAAAGGGGAGTGAATGAGCCTGGAGGACAGGAAGGCTGGGCAGGTTGTAGAGGAAAGAAATATAAAGGGTAGAGTAAATTCCCATTTTTATACTTGGAGCTTTCTGAGGCTTTATTTGTGTGCGTAGCCCAATTAGGGTTTCAGCTGGAGTTGGAGCATCTGAGATTCCCTGTGCACAAATGAAACCTGCAGCAATAAACCTCATTACTATGACCCACTAAAATTCTACTTGAGAAATCATGATGAACATACCCTGATGTTGCTGTTCAAATATTAGCAAAAATAGCACAACTTTCTTCCCTTATTAGTAATTTTATTCAAAACTTTACCCTGCATATGATACAACGAACATTAGGAACAAGGAAAACGATGGAGTTTAAATTACCATCTGTAAAGTGCTATGTGCATATATTCATTTATGTGAATCTTTTTTGTAGTCATGTTTTATTATTACACAATAAAATAATTACCAAAATGTGTCCTCTGTGAAAGAGATACTCCCATGTGGTAACTTAAACATATTTGACTTTCCATTATAAATTGATAATTGTCGTTTAAAAGGATAACTGGTAACCTCTGAATTGATCTGATGCAGCAAATGACTATTTTTACTTAATAATGACCCACTTTTGGTTTTCCTCTTTGGAGGGTGAAACATTTTGGTTGTTAACACCGGATTGCCTAAAAGAGTTGCCCCTTCTGTGAGGACGAGGGGTCCTTTGCATAGAGTAAACTGAAATCTCAGACTTCTCTCCCTTTTACTGAGGAATGTCCTGTTTTATTGTTTTTGACACATTTTAGGCACAAAAATCCAGATTCATAAAGGGATTTGGACATAATAACCTTAGCACTGCTACATCAGCATCACTTTGGTGATGGAATTTACAATCCCACACTAAATACATAAATTCTCTGGAACAGTGTTTTTCCAGCTTTTGGAAGCATTGCCCTCTTTTGGCCTATGCACCTTCATAACAGCTCAGGTCAGGCATAACTGCTCAAAGACCTTGGTTCCTCCAGGGTACAGAGGGCAAAACCCAGCTACAATGACTAATTTTTAATTTAAATTTTGGTGACCCCTCCCCAGCTGAGCTACTGCTGGCAGTTGAAGCTAATTAGCAGTTCCCTGGCTAGTACAAACACTTGCAGCCAGTAATGACTGTTACTTTTTACATTCTTATGCTGGAAGAACTGCTCCTCTCTCATAAAAATAGAAAAAATCAATGTGGCAGCATGGTAAAGCATTGCATAGGACTTCCTGACACCTCTTGGGTGCAAAGGTGAGCTCCTTGGTGGTCAGGACACAGAAAAATGCAGAGACCTGGGAGTCTGATGAGTTTGTGTAACCCAAATGTTCCTGGACAGAAACTACTCATCAAGACAATGGCATCTGTGGGAACGTACCACAGTGTAACTTTTAGGACCAGAAAGCTTCCCATGAAAGGTTTAAGGTCCTATCTGACAGGCAGGACTTCTGTGAATTACTCCTTGCAGTTCAATTATGGCTCAGCCCCACCACGGGCAACAAAGCACCTTGGATCTTTTGGAGTGGTTGAGCTGCTGAGCTTAGATTAGGGAAGAAACTGATGTTCACATATTGAGCTTGCCTTTGGCCTGAGCAGATGTTTTTTTTCCATTGCTTAAAGCACCAACTCTAGCAGAGCAGTGCAGGCTCTGTTTTCAATACACTAGCATGTCCTCAAACATGCACCAGGAAGCACAAGTATTTGAAGAAAAATCTGTCTTTGCCCTCCCTCTCATCATTTGCGGTCACTTATCCATCCCAGGAGAGGTTTCTAAGGGAACCACCAGCGGCTTCTCTTGCCAGAGATTCCAAGCGTTTGAGCAATAATTCAATCAACATTTGTGTGATCACACTGAAGAGAGCCAAATCTGTATGGCCAGTGACAGCCTTCAGTGCTGGAAAGGAAAATCCTATAGCAGGATGAGAGAGCCAACCCATGGGGATGTGCTCCATTCAGTGACTCAGGATTCTGCACTCTAGAAATACTACATTACCCATATATGTTACATTGCACTGAAAGTAGCCTTGGAAGGATGAAAATATTTTTCTTGTCTACACTAAAATATTTTGTCATTTTAATGATACCACTAAAATTTTTCCATGGTACAAAATGTCTATACCCTTTGAGATCTGTTTGGAGATATGTTGTGATCACTTACGTATAGTGCCAGCTGACCTGATTATCGTAATGGTAGTGTGTGAATATACTGAATTATTAAGAAATGGTTCAGTGCTAGACCTGTTAATGTGGGAGTCCATCAGTCATCTCAGAAATCCTGCAGAGTTTGCCCAATTAAGCATCGAGATTTGTGAGGATATATTAAAAATCTATTTATTGGTATGTTTTTTATGAGGTTTGGTTTTGGTTTTTTTTTTAAATTAAGGGAAAAAAAGAGAAAAGGATATCAGGTTTTAAAAGTGATGCCCTAATGACTGAGGTGTAGCAGCTTTCTGGAAAAGCCAGACTGAGATTTCAAAATTATACCAGGGCAGTTGGAGGTGTTAGGACTGCCCTGGTTGTTAAAAGTGATAACACACAGGTAAGCCAGGTGTGTGCATAGAATTCTTTTCACTCTCTGTCTTTGCTAATAAAATTAATGACATTTTAATGTGAAACAACCTCATCAGAGGAATACCTAAATAGGTCTATCATGATGTAATATACAGTATCTTGTGCTATGTTTTCTTTAAAACATACTCAGCAATCTTGAAAAGCCATCTACCTCTGCTTATCACCATCTGGTCCTGCATTCCTTTGAAAATACTGTTCACTGTTTTAAATTTATCTTTTTTCCTACCAGAGCTTAGGACTGTAGAAGTCCCCACAGGATCAAACCCAGCTTGCCACCAGACCTACCTGTGAGATGTTCGTATCTTCCAGGGAATCTTCTTGATCTTGTACTTTACAATAATCTCCACAAGCTACATATCTGAGATTGGTCTGTGAATTCTCAGTGATGTCCAGTGAAAGGTAACACCACAAGTTCTTAAATTAGGCAGTCCTGGAATTTCAAGGCCTACAAGGGCTGGAAGCCAGACTGCACAGAGTAATTCATCAGTGGAGATTTATCATATTGCGTATCTTCCAGCAAAGACAAATTGCAGGTACTCTAGAAACAATTATGCTGGGTGGGACAGATCCTTTATCTCTCTTCAACCTGCATTATTCACCTGTTTCTAGTAGAGCTGTCACATTTGCTAAAGGCTGCACTGATTCCTTCCCTTTCTCATCCCCTCTTCATCCTGTCCCCTTGAGGGTAACATTTATTTTCTCCTTTAAACAGCAAGTCCAGGCCTTACACCTGCTACACATGCATGAGGTGAAGTCCTTCATGTGTCCCACGTTTTTACAGAGTAGTGTAAGGATGGTTGATTTAACATTGGTTGTACCAATAAAATATGTTTTCCCTGTTTTTACAACTCTATATAATAAGCTCTCACACAGTATTTCTTTTTTTCCAACAGGCCGTGGAAATATAGTATCTTTATTGGTATCATTATGCCTGTTTTCTAGTCTAGGAACACTGAACTCCAGAGAAATGAGGTGACTTTCCCAAAGTCCCAGCCTACATGGGATGGAGCAAAGGATCGCTGTGTCATGCCCTACCTACTGGCATGGAGCTGATGCTATTATCTTGTTCTTTCTTTTCTTCTCTATCCTCTTTCTTACTCTAGGGGACAATTAGATTTTCACTGAGGCAGCTGCTTGTGATTAAAGCATAAAGTTTAGAAACAGCACAGAGAAATGACAGGACTACATGAAAGCACAACTCTGGTGACAGAAGTGTAATGAAAAGGCAGTAGCTCCAACAGGATTGAGAGGTTTTCAAGCAACAAGGTTTGGAGCAATTGGCCAGAAACATTTATTCTGAGATCAAAATCAGTCTTTATAGAGTAATACTCCACATTTCAAAAAATGTCTGACTAAAGAGCTGGAGTATGCAAGAGGATGTTGGAAAATTCTGACAAATACCTACAAGATTGTGCTTGCAGTACAGAGCACGTGAGATCATGACCTGTGCAATCTCTCCATCCCTGTTAGAGCTGCAGTCAGTCCTTGGAGAGTCTGTTTATTCCTTGAGGCAGGAGAGGAGCCATTGCTCGTCCTCGGGTGTTGGGGTTTTTTAACCAGAACTCCCTTTTTTCCTGTTCTTTTGCCTGGGATCTCACAATACTCACTATGTACAACACTTTCAGGGGGTGGGGAGGAGCACCTGGATTAGAATAATCTCAGAACTCTTGCAGTACTGTACACAATTTACTCTCTAAATTTACAGTTTTAGTTATGTGTTACCCTAGAAAATAGAATTCCAGTTACTACAAATAACTAATCTTCATTAAAATAATTACAAACCCAAACTCCAAGTGTAACCACAACTCTTTCTGGTAAGATTACCACTTAGAATCTGCCAAAAGTGTTAACCGGCAGATGAGGGATAAAACATTTTTTGTCATTCAACTTATTCTACATCAAATATGCCTCTAATTTCTGCTTTCAGAGGCTGAAACAAAACAGGTCTATATTCCAGTGAGCATTATACTCAAGCATTAATATAAAATGAACCATTCAATGTGCAGTAAAAAGATACGAGTTCTCTGAAGGTAGTAGAGGTCTGCATCACCAATGATTCCCATTTCATGTGTTGAGGAAGGACGTATAAACACCCAAAATTGCTGATTTTGAGAGGGTCTTTGGAAAGAAAACTGCAGTCTTTGGAAAGAAGAAATTATTTCCAGGGGAAAAGAAGCTCTTTAGGAGTAGAAAAAACCTTTCACTCCTTTAATACCTCAGGACCCAGAAGCCTTGGAAAAAGGCTTCCCTCTCCCTTGTTGGCCCAAAGAAGCTTTTTGGAGTAGCTGGGTTACCTGAAACAGCTTAAGGGTGTTAAGTGGATGGGTTATTCTTTAGGAAAAATCTGATCTTAGTTTGAAATTTGCTGAGGGGAAAAAAAGACCTTAGCTTCAGGCCTCAGGGGAAGGATGAGAAGCTCCTTATCTTTGGTGAGGGGGTTAAAAGGTGGAGAGGTTGGGGTTGGAAATGTTCAGCCAAAGTAGGAGGACTATGAAGATCTCAAGGTGGACAACTCGGAAGGGTAATTGTATAGCTTGAGGAAAAGGCTATAAAAATCTTGAAAGGAAGCCAATTATAATTTAAGAGTTGGATGACTTTGAAGATAAAATGATAGTGGAAAATTTCCTGGAGCTCAAAAGGAGCTGTGGCAGGAATCTGGAAGATAATGTGGGATGGGATCCCCTGGGTTCTTTTCTCTAGTCCCATCCTCAAGCCCATTTGATAAAGGTAATGAATCCTATCTTAAAATCAGATAACATATATATAGTAACTTTTAATTTTTATTTTTACTATGTTCCCTATACTAGCTTGCTAAAAATTCCCTTTTCTAACTTTTGGGAACCACCTTCTAACTTTTAATTCTTCTGATTTCTAACCAAAATTTTCTCTCTGACAGTTCTCTACTAGTCTGTATGCCCTTGTTCTTAAAGTGAAACTTCTTTTAATACAGTAGGTCTTTTCACCCAAGAGGGGGAGGGGAAGCTTTTAGCCCAAGGTTGATTTGGCCTTTTCGTTTACAAGGGCAAACTAGCTAAGCTCTTTACCAGCTGCTTGCCATGCAGGCTATATGTTCCCTATATCACTCAAGTTCCTGCTTCTACTTTTGTTTTTCACTAGAACTTTCTTAAAACAGGAGGAAGGTAGTTACATCTACCCTCCTAAATGAGATGCCTTCAGCAACTTAACCACTTTTGTTCATATTCCCTTGTGTGTGCCCAAAATAATTCCTCCATTCATCCTAGGGTTGCATCACCTTTCCACAGCAGTGCCCCACCAGCTCATTGTCATCCAATGACAAAAAACTGTACATGGTTCCGCATCTTCAGCTCTTTCCAAATGATACATTTTGTGTTAATTGATTTGATTTCAGTCCCTATCTCTGATTCTTTTTCTCCAACCAGCTTTTGGTGTGATGTTTGTCATGTCCATATTAATACAAAACTTGGAGGTGTCACCAGCAGATTTTATCAAAAATTCCTATATTTCATTTGTGAAAATATCAATTCATTCTGTGATTAAGCAAACTTGTCCTGAGGTGGCTGAACTCAGACTATGCTCCCTTCAGATCACAATTCCTAGCTTTCAAAACTATTTCTTGCTTTTACCCAGCAATTTCGTTTCAAATCCTCAGGTACTATTGTCACTGGTAATTTCCCATAACAAGCAGCTTACTGATATCCATGTAGATGAGGTGTGTCCAGTTTTGCAGTTTTGTATCAGAAATCAATTATCAAAAAACACTTAGGGCATCTTTCTTTCTTTCTCTCTCTTTTTCTTTTCTTTTCTTTTCTTTTCTTTTCTTTTCTTTTCTTTTCTTTTCTTTTCTTTTCTTTTCTTTTCTTTTCTTTTCTTTTCTTTTCTTTTCTTTTCTTTTCTTTTCTTTTCTTTTCTTTTCTTTTCTCCTCTTTTCTTTTCTTTTCTTTTCTTTTCTTTTCTTTTCTTTTCTTTTCTCCTCTTTTCTTTTCTTTTCTCCTCTTTTCTTTTCTCCTCTTTTCTTTTCTTTTCTCCTCTTTTCTTTTCTCCTCTTTTCTTTTCTTTTCTCCTCTTTTCTTTTCTTCTCTTTTCTTTTCTTTTCTTATCTTCTAATGAAATTGAACACCAAGGGTGATAAATCATGACTCTACAAAGTTCTGAATCTGGCTTGGGCTTTGTAGCATAACCATCAGAAGAACATGTACTTAGCCATTTTCCTCATAAATAGATCTTGTTCCATGTTTTGACTGTTTTTTTCCTGTGTTCTCTCTTTTGCCTAATCTAATAATGATCTTGTCATCCCTAATAGACAGTGACAATCCACCTTTTATAACAGCTCACATTTGCCATTATGTGCCTGCTTCTTGATTGAAAAACTGTAAAATTTATCAATTGTTGCTGAATAGAACTGTTAAGGAAAATTTTCAGTTTTTCCATGCTTCTGAAAACGTGCCTGATCGTTACAATAGCCTAGTAGCTGCAAACACAACAGGACACTTCTCTTTCTAGGAGAGCTCACAGCCGAGGCTGACGTAAAGAAGGAGGATTAGGACTTGCTGTACACACAGAAAAGGTCAATAACAGAGCCAAGAGTTGAACTCTCGAATCCCTGTTGAGTGCTCTTTCTCCTCAAGTTTGTTGTGTATCAGGGGAAATATTAGTCCCACCTGTACAGAGAGACTGAGACATCTGGCCCGAACGAGGCATCTCTACTTCCAACTTCTTTTACTAGTCTACCCCCAGACTGACTTCTTCAATACGACTCCGGCTTTTTTGACATTTGATCCTCCCTTCTTCTTCCTTTTGGCATTGCTTCAATCACAATCCCTTGTACGTTAGTGCTGGATTTCCCAAACTTTTAAGTTGTGCAGGGAAACATTCCCTAAAGGTTTCTTATTCTTCAACTACACCCTTCCGCATCATTTTATATCTCTTCTTCCATCAAAATCTGCATGAAAACATTTTTTTTCTAAAAGGTCTCTGTTTTGTCTGCTAAATCTGTTCATATAAATTTAACTCTACAATGCAATGAATCCAAAACCAACAGGCATCTTGTGAAAAGACAGAGAGAGAAAACAAATCTAACACTGACTGCATTGAGCATTGCCGGGCCAAGAAGCATATGTTTCTTCTCCAGTCAGTGACATTTCATATCTAAACTTATTTCAAAGTAATTAGAACAATAAAACACATTAACTCAAACTCATAAGCAGTCTGCTTTCCTGCCTGTATTTTAAGAAAAAAGTAGCATATTTTTCTGTTGTTGTTAAAAAATTCTAATAAAAAAAATAGGAAGGAAAATGTGCATTGAACATCTGGCTTTCAGTGAGGTCTTGCTCTCTCCTATTTTTTCCAGCTGTGTTGGCTCTTTGCTTTGATGGATCCTCGCTCAAGCATCCCTGAAGATCATTTTCCTACTGATTGGATGTCCCTTGGCCATCTTCCCATTTTGAGAAGAGAAAGTAGGAGTGGATACCACACATGAACTTGGCTTAAATGGGACTAAACTGTCCCCTCCACTTTCAGGCACAGCTGGAATGAAGAACTTGAAAATATATTAAAAAAAAAAAAAAACAAAAAAAAAAACAAACCACAAAAAGCAAACAAAAAGTCCCTGTCAGTCAGCTATGTCTGCTTACTCTGGAGAAACAGAGCTGTCTGAGTACCCTCACCTATTCCTTAGAGCTCTGCAGTCTTCTGATCAGGGCCAACCAGGAGGAAAAGAAGCCAGGCTAAAGATTCATTAATAAGCACATTAAGCGAAATGTGATCTGCTGAACAAGGGACTGGAAAGGAAGGTGGTTTGTTGGGGTGTTTTTTAGCCTGTTAAGTGTTATCTAACTTCCCTAGTTTATGCTTAAATAAATGACATCATGCTGTCCTTCTACTTGGTTCATTGAGTATCTTGTATTCCCTCGCCCATGGCTCGCAGCACTTTTTGCAGTCTCAGGAAAGTTTCTCCTTGAAGGGTAGGACCAAATTAAAAAATTCCAGTTACCCTAAGGTGGGAATAGCTGTTATGATAAGAGTTTCCATAACTTTGGCTGGGATTTCCTGGGCAGAAATATGCATTCTACAGCACAAGAGCACATATGCAGTGAACATGACACATCTGGGAATGGCGGTATAAAAAAACTACTGCTGACTTGGGGCTCCGTAGTCAGACTTCAATAGGGTCATTGGGGTTTTCATGGCATGCACAGGTCACCAGCACAGCATGCGTGCACTACTCTACGCATGTGCAGTAGACACTTCTAGAATAACGGCCCAAATCCTTTAATTCCAAATAGGATTTTACTGAAATTCTAGGTGGAAAATAGCACATATTTGGAAAATTTAGACATATGGTAATCGTACTTACTCTCCTTTAATCTGATTTCTGTAACAAAGGCCAAGAAAAGTCCCTGTTTCCTGCATGATAATTTCTCTTTGACCTATGGTGTATCTTATAAGAATAGCAGCTGATCTGAATAAATGGATGATGCACCATCAGTATGTAAGTTGTTCCAATGGTTATTTCTGTTAGAAACATTCGTATACATCTAAAACTATTTCTACTGCATTAAATCTCATGCTAACTGTCTTTTGACATCAGTTTCTGCTAGCTGAGATTGTTTTGGAGAGCAAATGACAGACAATGCTTTCTGACTGTATTAGAAGATTCTTAGCCTTAGTAGCGCACTGGGAAGGGTATGTGTAATACCACATACCTCATGAAGTTAGGACTTCTTGCAGGGATGCCCTTATTGTCCACCTTGGCAAAATGGCCTGGATAACAATAGCTGTTAAGGCAGGAGGTCTTGTATACATGACAGGTGAATGGGACACCCAAAACTGTCCAAAATTGATAAGGTTCAAGAGGAAGCTGATTGTCAGGTAGATTAGGTATTAACCAGGAAAATACAAAGAGCTAGTTTATGGGTTTTTTTAAACAAAGAAGGAGTCACCTCAAAAACAAGTATAGAAGGATGAATATTTTGTGATGTGAGGAGAGAGACTTCAGAGAGAAATCTGTAGCAGCAGTTGGTTTGACACCTGGTTTCACACTGCCATGGGATGCCCTACCAGTGTCACAGTACTGTCCCAGCCACACCCAGAGTCCTTCTGTGGGATATTGCAAGGAGTCTGCACCCAGCTGGTGGGGTGATGGGATGGGGCAGCACATGGGGACCCACATGCATGACCTCCTTGGGCTCTCCTGCCAGGTTGTGAGATTGGTGTGAGCACATACGGAGCAAGAGCACCCACATCTCCAGCTGGAGGGGGGTACGCGTCTAGAGGGGAGGTATGAATGCAACTGAGAGTGCATCTGAGTTGCTATTAGTCACTGCTAGTTAGAGAAGTGGTTAGCAATGTATAGGTGTTTGCTAACAACTAGTGGTAAGTAGGTACTGTTGTGATTTCTCTGTTGATTCTGAATGCACAGTTCATGGATTGCTGAATTCTGCCATTAATAAATCAATAGTCTGCTTTGATCTTGAGCTAGATTTAAACTGTGCTCAACCATTTTTCTCTGCAACAGCTCTCTATGCTTGGAGGCTGTAGCAAGGTGGGTGTCAGTCTCTTCTCCCAAGTAACAAGTGATAGGATGAGAGGAAAGAGCCTCAAGTTGCACCAGGGGAGGTTTAGATTGGATATTAGGAAAAATTCCTTCACCGAAAGGGTTATCAAAGATTGGAACAGGCTGCCCAGGGAAGTGGTGGAGTCACCATCCCTGGAGGTGTTTAAAAGACGTGTAGATGTGGGGCTTGGGGACATGGTTTAGTGGTGTACTTGGCAGTGTCAGTTGGACTCAATGATTTTAAAGGTCTTTTCCAACCTAAATGATTCTATGATTCTATGAATAAAAAGTCAAGTTGGGGAAGAGCCTACATAATTGAGCAAAAAGTAGATATTACACAGGTGACAGACTTCAGATGACTCCAAATTAAATTGGAGACTCTGAAGTGTGCAGTGGAGTTATGCAGAGATAATAAACTTGTCTTTCCCCTCTACTGTCTGCTATTTAATTTGATTACACCATGCAGGGAGGAAAGTGTGAACCCAGCACTGTTGTCTTATTTTTCTGCAACTTTTATATTTGAAATAAAATTCCTTGGCCTGTAGCCCTAATATAATAACTTGGTTAAATGAATGAATGTGAAGAAAAAAATACAATGAGGAAAAAATGTTAAGTGAGCACAACGGTGCTCAAGCAAGGACTCTTCTCCCTCTGTGACAGCCTATAGAAATAAAGTGTGTTCTCAGCGTGAGCGATACTTCACTGTTGTTGCTATCGGCTCCAAAAAACACAGACTCTGTGAATGAATCCTGTGGCACTGCTAGAGGGATATGGGATGTGTGTTTATGCCTTGCGAGGGTGTGCTGGGGCTGACAAGAGGCTGGAGTCCCGCAGGGATTGCAGGAGTCAGGGTGGCTTTCCCAGCAGCAGGGACCTCGGAGTGCTTCCTTGCCCTTTTCCTATGGGGAAAGACAGCACTAGAAAGGGTAAATTTGAAACAGAGAGTGGAAAGACATTTCAAAAGCTGTGCACATCATGCCTACAGCAGGCCAGTGAATGTTGTTTTCTAACAGAAAGCTTACGGTGGGCTGATAAAATCGTTTGCACTTTGTTTAGAGAAGGCCTATGATAGTATTCAGAAATACGCTGTCGCTGAGGCAGTGATGGGTTTTACATATAACAATGTAGCTGAGCAATGACCTCTAACATACTACTGTCCAATTAAAATAATGAAGGAAAAACCCTAAATCAGTTACAATCATTGTTCAGCTTAGCTATGGACCAAGAACAAAGCAGAATTAATTCAAATCCAATGAGACAAAAATGAGGGGAAAATCTTTCTTTATTCTACAAACATCAGCTACGGATTTTATCTTAGTGTTCCATGATGCAAATTAATGACTGACATTTGTAGCCTTGTAAGCATCACAAAATTTGGATGTGTTTCCATATTCTATTATCTTGGCTTTGCACTGGATAACACTTTTCTGGTTTTGCAATTTTGGCTTTAGCTGAGCTGGAAACACTCTACAGAGGTACACTTGAAAAAGTGGTCAAGAAAATCTGATTTCTTGTTCCTTACCTGAAGAGACTGCTTTAAGTCAATGGTCCTTCTTCCAAGAGAGCAACTTTATTGGACATTATTCTAACATTAATCTAATATTTCCCATTCGCCTGTAAAAGCTACCAGTCTGTTAAAGATGGCTGTTCCAAATTCACTTTTAAAACACACAATTTAAGCTATAGAAAACAACTCAGCAAACTCAGATGTATCATTACTTCCTTTTCCTCCTACCCAAACATCTAAATGAAGCATTTATCATTTTTTCTTGAAACTTATTTATTTTATTTTTTACCTCACTTGACTTCATGGGTTTATAGTCACTCTGGAAGAGGATGTGCCCTCTGAAACTGTTACTTGCAAATCAAAGGATTTGGATAATAATCTGGGAACTGAAAAATTTGGACATATGGGTACGCTTACATTACTTGGGTACATATGCTGAAAGATGTCACAGGCTCCTTTTGAGGATCTGGGCAAGAATCTCTCCTCCACAGTTACAAAGTGATGAAATAAAATAACAAGAACATCCCTCATTTACAGGCATTTAATGTTTTAGGCACCACCTCCTCCTGCTGTTACTGATTTTGCTTTCCTGTCCGTAGATAACATTGTATATCAAAATGTGTCCTGTTCTCTCTACCAGATGGTCAGGTCTCACAGAGGGATTTGGGCTTGTAACCAATAATGACATTTCAGTGCAGCAACAACAGTGCGTGCGTTGTATTGTTAGATGCAGTGTGCTATGGAGGAGTTGTTTATTGTAAACTGAGATCCCTTATGCCCTTTTCTAGTGATTGTCCAGGAGAGAAGGTTAAAGATCTCATGTGTTGCCTGTCTACCCTGAGCCTCCACAATGTAAGAAGAGATTCATTTAGTCAATGCTCCTTTTCTCAAGTGAGCAGCCTTGTGGGCCAGTATTATCCATTCTTCTTTAAAGTGACAAGTCTGCTAGAGGTTTTGTTTGTAAAGTACGCAATGCAAGTTAGTCAGCAAACACCTCTTGATTTTTCCCTCCTGAAGATCCAAGTGAAAATTATCTAATCAGCTTTAGATGAAGTGTATTTAATTGTACTGTTTCTTCACTTGGCTTGCAGATTTTTGGGTGAGACTTCGGAGGGCATGTGCCTTGATGAACCAAATCTGGCCAAAGTGTGGATGGCAGAGGTTTATATACACATACTATGCTTGCTTTGTTTCAGGAACCAGTGCCCCCGGGGTCAGTGAAAAGGCTTTAGATAATGCTCCGAGGTCATGGATGCATGGACTGAATATGACCTCGGATGTTTCTATGCTACCAGCTGGCTAGTGAGTTGTACACACAATATACAGCTTGAATGTTTCCTTGCAGAGGGTTCTCCACCCTCTGTCTTGCTCTCCTGCTAGGACAAAAACCTGGTGAGAACATGGGAAAGTATTATGTACAATGAAGGGAAGGAAAAGAGGAGCCGGTGAAAAGGAAAATCACTAATTGATATTTTGGCATGTAACAAAGATCTTCTGCAAAGATTTTACATCTATGCAAAACAATAACTTCATTAATCCCTCTGAACTGTGTTCTCTATTGTTCTCATCTGTAGCTAAAACCTTTGCTTCTAGGAATTAGTCCAAAAGATTAGAAGATTATTGTTGCATTATGGACTGCAGATTGTGTGTGTGGATTTATATGTTAAAATTGCCAAATTAATTGATGTATTATTATTTTTTTTAAATCTTAAATCTGGTGTTTGGTCTATGGTTTGGCATAACATCAGGAGGTCCCTAAATACAAAAGAGAGTGCTTTGGAATGAAAAGTGCCTGAATACTGACGTCAGGTCATTGTGTTTCAGGTTGCAAACCAATATATCTTTCTGAAGTGACCTGCATTTGAAAAAGAAGTATTCAAAACATTAATTGACTTTAAATGAGTTTCTGTAACTGAGAGTAAATGACAATTTCATGACAGAAATTTCACCAAGTCCACACTGAAATGGTAAATACCATCAATGATAAACTTTTTAATGTCTACGTAATAGCAACACTGGGGACACTAACGTACTGAAAGCAAACAATGATTTTGTTGTTTCATATCATATCTGGTTGGGGTACTTGGGAGAAAGACCTCAATCATTTTCTCTTCTGCTTCTAAACAGTGACTGCTTAGATAATAGTCTCTAGTTGTGACATCCCTTAGTGACAAATTGTGAAAACACAAACATGTTGCTTTATTAACCATTCCACCTTAACTGTGGAAGTTAGTGTGTTTTAAGTACATTTGGAGGATACATTCTCAGATAATTATGATGGGTGAGATGCAAGAGACCACATAAGGCGCGTGCTGCCCTATTAGCATCGTAATTCCAAAGTTTGACAGAGTTTGGGCAGCACGCGAACCTCTCACTCCAAGGAGTGGGCTCTTTGAGTAGCAGTCGATGTAAAATGGAGAGAAAACTACCGGCAATTTGCTGTGGTGATAAAGGGTGAGGTAGCACAGCTTGTATGCTAGGAAATGTGGACAGATGAAGGTGTTGCCATGAAGGGTTTTGAGCAAGAGGTCAGGTAGCAGCTCCAGGCCAGTAATGATGGCAATGGGCTACCCGGGAAACCAGAGCCTGAACCAGAGCTGCAGAGAGTCCACAGTGCACAGAAGTATCAGCGACCACACCAAAGGGACAGCAGTGGCTATAGGTGCTATTGACACTGTTCGTTAATGTAAAGAATGTTAGTCTGTATTTTCAGATACATGGAATTGAGGACACTGTTACTGTTGGAGAACAGCTCTCCCTTCCTCCCCACCTCTTACTACGCTTTGGTGTGAAAGCTGAGCTCCCGTGAAGGAGATAAACTTCTCTGTTGAAAAGTGTGGTCCCCATTCCTGATGATATTTTCTGCCTTCCTAACTGGGTTTAATGGGGAACTAATCAGTTAATATCTTTCAACGCAATGTGATAAGGAAGTGATATTTTTGACAGAAAGTGGGCAAAATTCAGTTTTAGTTTTACAAATGACTCCATTGCACTTTTCACAAATGGCAGCCCTGATAGTAATAGAATGTTATTTAGTTGTAAATTGATGGGGAATGGCTGCCCTGTGAATGTAGGAAGTTAAAATTCAGGGATTAGAGACATGGTACGTGTTACACTTGATCCATTTATGGAACAAAAGTCAAGGATTAAAAGTTTGCTGGTGTTTGAAGAGAAATCTTTATGGTTTTGAATGCTGGCCTATTTTCCTCTAATTCTTTGAATGAATGACACACAATAAAGGCAATATGTAACATTTTTTTTCCCTTAGAAAAAAAAAAATCACATAATTCACACCAAGTAGGCATGTTCATAACTCTTTTTTAAATGCAAATCTTGAGATAGTACACAGATACGTTTAAAAGTCATTAATGTAGACACAGCTTTCAGTGTAAAAATCAGGGCAGATATTTGGTATAAATTGAGACCCATATTGTTCCAGCTATATTGCTATCACTACTTGATGTGGCATATCAGCAGAAACATCAATCAACAATTTACTTTTCTAAATCATACTGCTCTCTTTCAGCTTCTGTTATTTCTAGAGTATATGGCTACAATAATAAAACCACTAAGATCGCATTTCTTTGCTTAATTTCTCTTTATTTGGGTAAGGTAGTAACAGGGTATTGTTGCGACTTCGAAAAAATCAGCTTTTGTTCTTTCTAAAAGTTGTTTTTCTCTTCTCCAGGGACAGCATTGATCAGTTTTGCCATCTTCAAGATCCTTTTCCTTATCACCTCCTTAAGGTCTAAATGATGAATATACAAAATGACGATCTTAACTAGCGTCTAATGCGTGAGGCTGAGAACCAGGACATTTCTCTCTCTTACTGACAATTTCATGACTTTGGACTAACATTATTTTTCATGGAAAGCCTGAAAGGCATAATTAGTGTTTGCAAAGTAACTTGAGATCCCTGGATAAAAGGCGCTATATACAATAAGTGTGAAGTGTTTTAATTGAAGAAACATGAGCTGGCAAGTACAGTGGGACGTGACATAACCGTGCAGCAGTCACAAGGATATGTTCTCCCCACACCAAAATGCACCAGTGAAGCTATGATAATCTGCTGCTTTTCTAGCTGGTTTTGTTTTAAATTTTGTTTTAAATCTGAACTTTGTTGCACGTATTTGCTTTTTCTTCTCCTTTCCTTACATTACAGTGTTCATATATACAACTAATGAAAAGCTGATTGTATTTCTTCAGTTTATCAAGGGAGACACCCTTGTAGGTGGAACTGAAGAAATTCCTTTTCAGACTGGTTCTGCTTCATGATAATAGCCAGTTTTCAGGTGAAGGAATTAACAAATACAAATCAATACTATTTGACCCCAGTTCTGTGGACTTGCTAAAATAACATTTCCTAGATGACAACGCCTGCACAGAGATCTTTAGGAATCTTTACAGGACCAGGGTCAGACAGACTGATGCTTTTGGTTAACCACAATACCATTCTCTCTTCCCCACAGAATGATGAGCTATCCAGTGCCTACAAAAGGCAATACTGACACAGTTGGACAAAAAGAAGCAGGTAAAGGGAGAAGGTATCCTCTTGTTCTGTAGCAATTTTAAAAAAAATACATGCTTGACTCTTTTTAAAAAATAAATTTTCAAAAAAATTCCATCACCAATTTGCTTTGATGCGGACTGTTGTTTCATTTTGATTTATAACATTTTAAAGTGGGAGGTGGTGGTTGTTTACACGATCAAAGACACTGGAAACAAAAGATCCAGATGCAGAATGGGAGCAGGAGGCCCCTCTGCTGCTGGTGTGGCGGAGGGGACTGGGGCAGCAGTGTGATGGCAGTCCACAAGGAGGGGGCACCTCTGAGAAATACCAGTTGCTCTCCTCACTCTCTCTGGAGTGACAAGTTGCCCCTCGTACAACTTCATGCTACAGTCCCATTCCTGGAGCAGGAGTAGCCAGCTCTGGACTCTCTTTCTTGAGAGAAGATGATTTAATTTTGCCTGCACTCAGGAGAGTATTTCAGTACCCAAGAGCCAACTCCTGTCTGCTGACGTGTACAAAAAGTGCGTAATGGAGAAGGTAGGTTTGGAAGGTCCCTTTCTCTCCTAAGCTTATGGATGGTGCCTGATGGTCTCTGTCCTTTGGCCTCTCTGCCCCAGGAAAAGGGTGCAATTGCTGCAATTGCTGATTTGGCTCTTGAATAAGAATTATAAATTGCAAAAGTTTGTCTATTATTAAGTATATCAGTATTTCTCTTATTTTACAACCTAAAAAATATCCACCCTGCTATGATGCTATTTCTGCCTCAGTCCTGCATGCCGATCTTTACCAACTCATCAGACCTCTGCCATACTGTGATTTTCTGCACATGAACACCGGTGGGGAGCAGTTAATGGCCAGATCACCACATTTTGAGAGTTGTCTTTTGCATCATGAATTTGACAGAGTAATGCAAATATAGCCATCAATTTTTTGTCAGACTGTTAATGTTTCACAACTGTCCTTTTCCTATTTGAGTTTAAATCAAACATCATTGGATCCCATCATTATCTGCCCCTTTAGCAGACTTTAACCATAGTCCATCTCTCAGGCCTGATTATTGAAGTTTGATAATATTTCTAAAATCTTTCAGACTTCTGTCTCTCTTATCTTTTCAAATCTGTACTAATGTTCATTTAGACAACACTATTGTTAGGCACATCGGACTCTCAGCTTCATTTCTACCTGTGGCAGCAGAGAAGACTTTGACCGTTCAGGAGCTGCTGATTACCATTACTAGTGCTGATGAGTTTTCAAGGGTATTGTCAGAAATGGAGTAAACATTGATATAGCCTCCAAAGAATGGGAAGGAAAAGATAGCTGGAAAAATAAATACAGCAAATTTCTTTGATTATTCATTTGTATCCATGTAGATGAAAATGAAAGTAATTAATGACAACCTGTGGCTTCCTCACTACTGTCAAATAATCTGAAAAAAACCAATAAAAGCAAGGAGAATCAGATGAAATAAACCCACTCCTTTATTCTAATAATCTACGTGCATGGTGTAGTCATTGGAAGATTGTCAGAGAAGAGGAGCTATGTTCACAGATGATGATCTCAGGCATTTTTACATCTTTATTAGCTTTTTTTGTAGTTATTTCCCTGCAATTGCTAATATAAGAGGGAAAGCTGCATAGTATGAAAATGCACTCATCTAGTTGGCATCTATAAATGCACACTTTATGAGTTTTGTCTGTACACTCAAAAGATAATAAATATCAAAGAGAACATGAACATGTTGGAGGACTAGTAAGCAAATTAATTGCTGTATACATATATTCAGATAAAGGAGGCATAACTCATCTAACCCAAGATCTGCAGAGGTTGTTTCAGCTGCTTATATTGCTCAGCAGTGTTTCACTTAAGTCTTTTCCTCTCACCACAACACACATATGCACATATGCACACATGCGCTCCAGACACCCAAGAGTGACCCCACTTAGATGCCCTGCTGTGCCTCCTTTGCCTGCTTTGCTGAAGGGCTTCTCCATAGCAATGGTGGTGTAAGCATAGTAACCTGCTTACAGATGTTAAATGTACTTGTTTGCTATATCAAGCCCATTATTTTCACTCATAGCAGGACCATTTTTATAACAACTGTGCATCCCTTAAAATGATAACAAAGCTTCAATGCCTGAATAAAGTGGTGACTCCCCTTTCACTCTTAGCTTGGTTCTTGATCTAGGAGAAGCATGACCTGAAAGGAAGGGTAAGAACAGGCTTTTTGTGGGAATATTAGTTTACATTAGATCAGAGCTGCAATAGGAGAAGCTGTTAGATTCAGGATAGGTGTATCTGTGACCATCTAGCAAGCACCTTTGACAAGCAGAGAGAGTGAGGAGTTGAAATAATTACCATGTGGTCTTTCATTGAAAATATCTGTTTTCCTCTGGGGAGAGTTTGCAGTGCATTTCCTTGATCCTGAACTTACACCATGGTGCTGCTCCCCAGAAGTGATGCTTGAACATGATGGACAAATGAGCCTACACCCCAGTAAAGCCAGGTAGAATCTGTGGATGACCAAAACCAATATCAACTTGAAAATGAATCACTGGATCAATCTTGGAGTCTTCTGCACTGCATGTGCCCAGTGCCCTGACCAATGTGACTGAGTATAATATTCATACTGTAAGAGTGGAAAAAAAATTTTTTTAAGAAGTGCTGTGAAATTATTTTTGCAGGATTAGCCCTTGCTTTTATTTTAGATTCTTTTTTTCAGCACAAAGATAACTAGAGCTTGTTCCTACTTGTAAGGTATGATTAAAGAAAAAGCTGAACGTCACACATCTCCTAGCCTGAGTTTCTTGACAGTGTGTTTTTAACCCATTGTATAACTACTCTTTCTATAACTACTGCATAGTATATAACAAAGGTGCAGGGCAGCTATGGGTTTATTTATTAATCAGATATTTATTTCACACTTGTCCCAAGTTTAACTGTCGCAGATATTGACAACCTCTATTTGAGATACTTTTAATTTTTTTGGTCACTTTTTCCCTAAAAAAACCCCTCTAAACTCCTGTAGTTCTCACATAAGCCATTTAGACATGATTTCAACTTCACGCCTGCCAATTTGAAAGTGGACAACAGACTACTTGGAATGTGAAAAACAATTTTTTCCCTTATGTTAAGTCATAAATTAAAAGAGAAGTAAATTCTAGAAGACGTGCCAAGAAAACAAACCACAGAGAGCATTCTCTCTCCTATGAAGACAAACTGAGAGCTGGGGTTGTTCAGCCTGGAGAAGAGAAGGCTCTGGGGAGACCTCATAGCAGCCTACCAATATCTGAAGGGAGCCTACAGGAGAGCCAGAGAGGGGCTCTTTGTCAGGAAGTGTAGTGACAGGACAAGGGGTAATGGTTTTAACTTGGAAGAGGGGAGATTCAGATTAGATACCAGAAAGAAATTCTTTACTGTGAGGGTGGCGAGGCACTGGAACAGGTTGCCCAGGGAAGTTGTGGATGCCCCATTCCTGGAGGTGTTTAAGGCCAGGCTGGATGGAGCTTTGAGCAACCTGGTCTAGTAGGAGGTGTCCCTGCCCATGGCAGGGGGGTTGGAACTTAATATCTTTAAGGTCCCTTCCAACTCTAACCATTCCGTGATTCTATGATTCTATGATTCACATTTATAGGCTTAGTTATCTATCCACATTTTTGGGGCCTCTACACCTGTGGTGTCATTCACACTACAAATGTGTCTATATCTCCCTATTCTTCCAGTACCCTTCTGAAGGCAGTTATTACTGCATGGCCCGTGAAGTCTAGTCTTTGGAGCTAACTTTATCGTCTTGTTAGACTATTTTATATTTCTTTACGAACACATTTCAGATAATGTATGGGCAAATGTCGTGGCTGCCATTTTTGGCCAAGGTGGCGTGGCTTGCCTCAAGGTTACTGCCCCACCTTGGCCAAAAAACCCCAAGATGTTTTGGCAAGGTCTATAGTCTTTTCTATGAAGCAGTCACAAAACAGAACCTGGAAGAGACTTTCCAGGGTTATGGCTTACCTGAAACCCTATTTCTGCAACCTGACCAAAGCTGCAGCCGGGGTCTCCATAAAGGCACTCATGATGGTCAGGAGCTGAACATGCATCCTGCAGCTACTGAAGGATTGTCTACATGGAGAAACTGACTGGTAAATGCAGAGCGGAAGAAGCTTCATCACTTATATAATAAACACAGCAGACCACTCCCTGCATTCTCTATATCTACAAGACCCTTGGAATGAAAGTTTCATGCTGTGTTTTGTACTTCCCTTGTCATAGGTAGGAGCCTTGCTTCTTCCCACAACAGTGGCAAATAGCAGAACAGATATTTCATCACATACATGCTGCTTTTCTGCCTTTATTATCCAATTTCATCCTCCACTTTTCATAAAGAGGAAAGAGGAATTAACAACAAAGCAGTTGTAGAATGCCTTGGGAGAAATAGCTCCAAATATGTTATTGCTTCAGAAACTACAGGAAAAGCACTTCTTTCCAGATGCTGAGGAACTAGGTATCTGTAAATATGCAATGTTGTTTCAGGTTAGTTAGTGACTCTGCACATTTATAAGATCTCTGCAACAATTTTCATCAGAATTTCAACAATGTCTAACCATTTTAAGCGTTAACCGCAGACATTTTAGCAAATCCTTCCATAACTACTCAAACCAGTGATTGTATAATGTACACACATTCCCAAGTCTAACTCCATGTTTACTCTCAGCAAAGAATCATCAAAACAATTCTTAAAACTCTTCAGTATCAGCTTATTAGGAGCACAGGTAACAGGAGCAGTGTCAGTGTTCCAGCTGGCATTCCTAATTTAACCTCAAAAGAGGATTACAGTGCATCACTGATATTTTTAATCATCTCTGTCTAACAATTTAATTCATCTAAATAATTGTTTTGACTGACAATTTCACAAAATCCAGGGAAAAAACAGGGAGTTTTTTCCTTTCTTTTTTTTTTTTTTTTTTTTTTCCATGGCTTTGGGTAATTTTATTCTGGGCTTGGATAGCTTGTCAAAACAGACCTTGAGTCAAAGCATAACAGTTTCAAAGCCTAACAAGTATGAAATGAATACAGCAATATCAACCTAACTACCTTATTTTAAGTAAGATTTTTTGAGTGTTCAGTATTTTCAGTTTCCAATAAAAATAAATGTCACCTCTAATTTGACATCCATGTTTATAAATGATAATATTGTGAACAGTATGTCCTAAGCCTCATAAACTGAGCTGAGAACCTTCATTTTCAACAAACAAAGTAAAAAAAAATGTAATGCTTCCCTTTTCTCAAAATTTGTCCTCCCAAAGCTATATGTTGTAATTTATGTTTGGCTTATCTTCATATCCATGCAGAGTATGATTTGGGAAAGAATTTAAATACCACATTGATGTGCAGCAGATGAATTTCCTTTTGTACCTTTGCTGCACTGATCAGAGAAACTAATTTAAAATGGGAGAAGGAGGCAGATATATAACATATGTGGTTTGTGTCAATGTAAAAGTGATCAACAAGGAGAGGTAGGTCTGAGCTCGAATGTTCAGATCTGAGTCCAGAATGGCCACGTGGTTTGGAGGGTGTTCAGATCCCATACAGTCTTTCCCATAAGGAAATGGAGAATTCATATGAGCTTAATGTTCTGATGACTGTATCTTCTCTCTGTCATACAATGTGCTTTGCCTAAATGCTCTTTTAAAAAAGACCATCACTTCTACATAACAGGGTAGTTGAAAGATATCTCAGATACGTCATGGATTGCAGAGATCACAGTAAAATGACAATGGGAGAGTATGGGGGTTTTCTCATATATGTTTTTAGGACTTCAACAAAGCTTTGGGGAAAGCTGAGATTATGTTTTGGAGCAAAAACAGAGCTTTTTGTGCTTTGGTTTGCCAGGTGGTTAAGATGAGGCCTTCCTTTCCATATTGAATGTTATGCATTTACTTGGTTTAGTGGCTAGTAATGAGAGTATCGTGCGAGTTCCACTGACTCAGCACCTTTAGAAACATTATTTTACAGACACTCTTAGTTGTTCAATACCAATATTTGTAGAAGTAATATTATTCTGTCCATTGCCTGCTCTCTGCAGAAAGCAACTAGCTTCTCTGCATTTCCCAAAATCATGCTGGTTTTAGGGCACCTGGGCTTTTGTTTTAGTATGGCTCAAAACTGAAACATTTGCTGCTTCCATGAACTGAGGACCACAGGAGAGGACAAAACACTGGACTGATCCACAGGAAGCAGATTAAAATGTTTTATGTCTAATGTAGTTCACTATCTGACCCTGTGGAAAAAAAAGGATCGCAGGAAGAATAGTGGGAGAGATGATAAAATCTTGAGACACTGAAGAAGAAAGGTAGCATCTTGCTTGGAAAAAGAAAATGTGTGGTGGTAGCTATTATAGGAGTGCTTGAAACCACAGCCAAGCAATGGTGATGGTTTCCCTGAACTGCACGGAGTGTAGGTAGGGTCATAGTGCAAATTCATGGCAGATGTCCTCTTCCATGGTTCTGGATCCCAAGGGCTCATTGCCATCCTGCTCTGGACAGTCCTGCATGTGTAAGGTCTGTGAAAGTACTCTTTGCCTGAGTGTTCTCAAAGATGGAAAAGTGTTGGGGTTTGTAAGACCTCCATCAGTTACCACTGCAGCTAAAAAGAGCAATGGGCAGTGCTTACAGAGCAGCCTACTAGTGCTTAAATTTAAGCAGTGTGAATTTCTTCATGTCCAGTACCTATTTTGCACAAACTCATGCAGAATGTTTACACTAAATCATGGAATTAAGTCTTACCTTTTCTTTGGTCCTGGTTCAACATCCAGCTGCAGGGCTTTTGTGGGTTTATCTATATGGCACAATGCAATTTCTATATGCAGAGACACCCCAGCTTGGGCTGAATGAACTGGACTGCATTAGCTATGCCTGCCAGAGAAAAATGCTGTTCTAAAGCAGCTAAATCTGAGATAGCTTTTAATACTTGTATTTGGTATCTCTGAATTACCCCTGCACTGTGCTTTCTCCATACACCCTGTTTGGATGTTCAAGCTTTCCTCTTCAGCGACCTGAGGAGCTCCCCACTGCTTCCAGCTTGTCATATCCAGCATTTCCATTTCTTTACAGTGGCATTCCCAGGTCTTCCTAGCACCTAAAACGGCTAAGAAGAAATCTTAGAGGCTAAGAGGGATGAAATCACACTTTCATTATTCCAAACTATGGAGTTATAATAGGCAACCTGGAAGGAGGAGGGAAAAGGTCAACTGGGAGACATTATCTATAGTAAGAAAATATTATACCGAAATTTCAGATATTTGGGTAGCTTCTCTACCCAAATTATTTTGGGTATGATGGAGATAGTCTACATTATACTAAACCAAGTAAATTTCACTTCTATCTGGTCCAACAAAACATGCAATTTTCTCCACAGCATCAGTCATAGGTTGCAACACCACTGCTTGGAAACTGCAATAGCATATATACAAAGGAAGAGTTACTCTCCAGATGCTCAGGGTGGAACACTTAGAATACACGCCCTTTGTATGGCTAGATCATGTGGATACTAAAGTAGCTACTACCCTTGAATATATTTGTTGCGGCTCAATGCAGGTCCTTTAGGATATATAACTTTTGTACATGAGCAGTCCTCTGTTCACCGTTAGTTCTGTAAAAAACCCAAGTCACTGGGTTTTCTGTTGATGCAGGAGGTTGGTAAGGGTTTACACCATTGTACAAAATTGAAACAAAACTCAACTTTTAACACAAAAAGTGCAATGGAAACAGAACACTACAACAGATTTCCCTCCTGAACGCTATTACCAGGTGAAAACTTTCTTTTGCAAAAATATCTTCACAGACTCTAGCCAGGTGGACCTCACAGTTGAGGATCAATTAGGAAAAAACCCAGTTCTTATAACTGTTCTGCTGTGGTGCAGTTTATTGGCTTTTTGAGAACAGGGACACGGATAACTTCCTTGGCTCTGTCTTCTCTGACCATAAAATCAGATATTAGAGAGCATAGACTATAAATGTGTTTGTATTTGCAACCTGCAAAGATTTGAGGGTGATTTGTAGTTAATATTAGATGACTGTTTTTCCAAGTGGTAAACTGACAGCAACCAGGATAATGGTGAGTTTGTTAATTGGGCTATTACTGTGGCTGTGGCATGCTATTTTTTATTAAGGGATTTCTAAAACCTGTACTAATTCTCCAAAGTACTAGAAAAGAAGGGCTGAAAACCAATAATTTCCTTAGCTTTGCGGAAACTATCATTAAAATGCAGAGGATAAATAAACCCTTGCCTTCAGGCTAAAGAGTCTGGATTGCTGTCTGCCTGCCTTCTCTTTAAATCTGAAAGTAATTCTTCTACTTGAACTTCTATTTGATTTGATTAGTCATAGGGTTGAGGTTTCTTTTTTGGTTGATTTTGTTTTAGTAAACTGCTGTAGAAATTTTTCAAGCATTCATGAGAGAGTCTTGGGATCAAATTCAGACTTTGTGTAAGTGGACACTTCACTCTGGGTCTGACCCTGGCCTGGGCAGCAGCACCATGAATCTCTGTCAGTCATGGGAAGATGTTCATGTCATGCATCGCTATTTGGAGAAGTTTCTCCTCAAACTGTCGAGAGCATTCAAATGCAGAGGCCAATGTCCCCAGTAAATTGGCATCATTTACCAAAACTGCAATTTTGATATCAAACAGCTTCCTACAAAATATTCGTAACATTTAGGATGTCAGGAATTGTTATAATTTTTCTATTCTTAATAATATTTTTATTCTTAATATTTAGGATATCAGAATTTATACCTGGGTATAAATGTGGGATAAATACCCAATTGGCTGGAGCGAGAAGAAGCTGTTATGCTGGCAGATGGGTCTGTGTTGTTGAAGGTTGTTCTTCCTGAGAACATACATGGTTCCTGTTAATCTTGTTCAGGTATGAGCTTCTTAAGGTATAAATGCTGATAGAAATCCTACTTGTTTGGGCTAGAAATACCATCATCTAGGATCATAAACACAACAGGTAATTTTATAATTTGAAAATGTCGTGTTGAATCAGCAACGTGGTGTAACAGAGTTAAGAAATGCTAATATAATGTGTTTAAGACTCATCTCACAAAGACAATTTCTAGGATAAGGGTCAAGAATGAAAATATATTTATTGTACTGGTATGGTACCTGGGCCAGCTCACACACACTATATTTTTGGAAATGTTTGGGTGACTGCCCTAAAATGATATACATTTAAAAAGGGAATATCAACTTGATGACAGTCTCAGAAAACTGCTCTTTGTTCTGCAGTTTCCTACCTGAGAATGAAGATTGCACTTTTCCACCCCTCTGTAAAAACTGCTTTAGGAGGCGCTCACGTACCATTGTGGTAGAAGCAGCAGGATTACAATGATTGCAACTTCAGAAGCATAAATGCACAGATTCACCCAGATGGATTATTTTGGCTTCTGATGTGTCTGCGGATACAATTATGGAAACCTTAACTTCTTTTCTATTCTGTCTTAAATTATAGAGGGAAATATTTTTTAAATATGATTTCCTTCTTATAATTTATGCTACTTATTTCATTTTGCATTCTACTTAAAAGAATCCAGAAAAAGCAATTAGTCAGACATCAATGGCGAAAACTACTCCGTGAGGAGGGCTTTAGATATTGTGGATCTGCTTAGGGCAGAAGGATGACCTCTCATGACAGTTCTGTCTCCTCTAGCACTATACACTGTCATTTTATGAATACTGTAAGAAGATTGACGATTAACTTATTTTTACAGTTGCACATGAGTGTTAATGAATGTGAAAAGTTTTATCTGCAACTTTCTTTTTTTTTTTTTTCTTTTTCTTATTTTTTAAATAACATACTGTGGGCCTATAAGAAATCACGTGACTCTTTAAACTGATCAGGAATTCAGATCCTAATGTGGCAAAGATGATCATTTTGTTGTCTTGAATACAGAGTGAAAAACATCCCTTGTGAATGCCTTCCTAAGCTGCTTAGTTTTGGTTTAACAGGGCTATGTGGAAACTGGTAACAAACATGAACTGCCTGGGGCTGGTGGCCTGGATTGGGTCCTGCCTTCCATGCTCTGGCACGGTCGGATCTTCTGATACAGAACACAGAAGCAGCACCTTCCTGCTTTGACAGGAAAGACATTTGCAGTACTTGCATAATTAACATGTGTTGTGTTACAATCACAGAAATTTTAAATTAGCTTGAAACAGAGGTAAGGCAGACACTAACAGTGTGACAGACTAACTCTGTGTTGAAGAGCTTTCATTTCTTCTGTAACCTCACAGTGTCCCTGCATCAACTCCTGGGTTCCTGTGAACATCATACTCGACATCTTTGTGCTATGTGAGACTTACCAATATGGTCTATCCCCATTAGCAGAGCTGAGTCTATTTTGATTAAATTTGGAGAATACTAATGAACTGATTTGATCTCGTTTGACCAATAAGTACTGTTATTTGTTATTCCAATGATATTGTCCAACTACTGTGAAAAACCATACTTGATTTTTTACATAAGGTTAGCATTTCCAAATTACCCTAGAGATTAATCACAACCCAAAAATTATTTCAGTCTCTTGATTACTCATTATTACTTCTTAATATATGAGGAATAAATATTTTACCAACAAAACTAATACATTAAGTAGAAAATAGCTTTACTTAATGACACATTTTTCTAGTTTACCTTAGACAAAATCTTTTCCTTATTACTTAGAAGAAATAATTTATTGAATAAAGTCATTGTTTCATCTAGCTCAAAAGCTTCAACACTGACATATACCAGGTAATCAGTAGTGGTAACTGTAAATTATAGAACATTATCTTCTGGTAAAGTTCCTCTCCAGCCCAGCAATAATTTAGGTTGGGGAGGAGAAAGTCTCTACCAGAGATTAAACAACTCCATCTGAAGCCACTGGAAATATTTTCAGTGAATTAAAAGATGGTTTTACTGAGCCACTTAATTTATGCCCTAAGCATAAGGTTTGTTAAGCCTTGTAGTAATTATTATGGTTACCAAAACTGCAGGTACAGGCCTCAAACACATGAGCAATTTATCTTTGCCTGCATCTTAACAAATAACCTCTCATACTAAAAAAGTGCCAGAACATTTGTAGATTTTCATTAGCCTGGAAAAAAAAAAATGAAACCTTCTCAAGGGAGTTCATCTGTAGATATTGTCTCGGTTCTTCTAAAGCAAGTATAAAAATTTAACAAATGAACACAGGCCTAGTACTTGCCATTCTCCCAGGGCTCATACATACAACCCAATTACTCTCTGAAAAGAGCTATTAAAAATAATTAAACTCATCTAAGAGGACCCTTATGGCCATCACAAGTGGCTGGTTAAAGAGAACCACTTTTTCAATATTAGCTATTACACGACAGCCCAACCACTTCAACTGATAGTTTGCTTTCTTTTTTATGCATATGCACCACTGAATCCTCCCCTGAATCTGATAGCAGGGATTGTGTCGGCACTTCTCTGATAACAAGCTGTGCACAGAAGCTGCAGCTGAAAATGGAAATTGCACAATATGGCTGGTTAGTCAAAGCAAGTACGTGTCCAAGAATCATCCATTTTCTAATGAAAATCTCTTTAGGTACAAAGGCCTGGCTTGGCTGCCCCTTTGTCTGCAGCTCCCAGTGTGTACAGGTGTCTCCAATTCAATTCCTCAGCACAGGACTTTATTAATAATGGTTGGAAACTTTTTTATTTGGAAGATGAAGAGTATCTCAAGAGCAGAGTGCCAGCACAGATGAGCATGAGAATTTTAAGGATAGTAGTTCTAATGAAGTCATTATAAAAGGGTTTGAAGTGCTTTGCCTGCTGAATGTGTCACGTTGCAGATGAGAATATTCCTACTTTCCTGGCCAAATCTAGAGGACTGCCTTGATTTCAGAAATGTGTCCTTAACACTTTTTCTGCCTCTCCACAGTCTTCATCCGGAGATAGACCAAAGCAGTGTGATGGATAGTTTGGAGGAACTTGATTTTTAGATGTGTGTTCCTCCAGCTGCCCAAGGCTGGGGGAGGTTCCCACAAGCTACCCGTTCGGGGGCTCTGGGCAGTGGTGTGGTGCAGGACATCACAGACCTAAATCTCAGACTGGTCAAAGAACAAGCAAGGCAGTAGCTAACACAGCACCAATTGAGAAGGAATTTTTAACTGCAGTTTTGGCCTTTGGCACCTGAAGCCTACCTAGCTCCTGCTTGAAACACTCACTTCAGACCTGTCCTAAATTTATTTTATATTTAGAAACAAAATAGTATGGCTAAGTAAAACCCAAGTTGCTGGCTCGGGTATTGATTCCTGTAAATGTTTGGTTAGATCGTGTCTGCCCCTAAAGAAACCTGATTTCTACTCTGGTATTTTTCACTCTGCCACTGCCATTAAAAGTAAAAGGCAGCCTAAACCTCAGAATTTAACCTGGAACCTTTTAGAAAAGGAAATTTGGATTTATTCCTCTGGAATTAGGACAAAACCAGATATTGAGATCAGTTGGATTGCAAAACCAAGTTAGGGTATGTTGAGAATGGTAGTTTGGGCTCAAACAAGTTTTTTATTATGAATTATTCATGGCACTGGACTATTAAGAAGATTCTGGTTCTTTTCTTTAAGACATGTAACTTTAAGGATGAAATTACAGGAATTTTCAGTGCTTACAAGTTCTTACTATCCCTCAGACAACATTTTTTCTTTTCTTTTAAAGCTTAAGGTCATTAAGTTTTTTGAGAATCTGGTGGCTTTTAATGCTGCTGTAATGGAAGTTGATGTTTTTGTGAAAAGTCTTTTACAGTGAGGTAAAATACAGAGGACATGGAGCAAGGTTCTGATTTTAACCATGTCCCATAATGTATGAAGACTCTGGGCTGGGCTAAAATGAAACTGGAAATCTAGGGTGGGATATGACCCTAATGTACATGGTTTTAGGCACCTAATTTTGGCAGATGGCTTCCCTCTGGAGGCTGGCAGACCTTTCCTCCTCCACTGGCTATAAAGAGCACATAGGCACTCATTTCAGACCTAAGTTTCAGACAGCTGAGAGAGGCAAATTTCTTGTTAATTTACAGCAACAGGCCTTGAAACCGTCCAGATAGTGACTTTATGACTTCCCAATTATTTTTTGATCTGCAAGCAAAGTAACTAGAAATACATATGGAAGAAAACATGTTCTGTTCAAAGGCACGTTTCCTGTGTCAGAGGCAATGCCAGCTCTACAAAAGAGCATTTGCAGATTGATGTGACAATGGTATAAACTTTAAATGGAGATTTGCATTGCTGACCTCATGGGTAGGAAGCCTCATGTCGCTGGTGACCAGACTGTGGAAACTTCATTCTGAAGGAGGGGAAGAACAAAATTTATTGTGGTTTGTTTTTTTTTTTAAAGAAAAAAAAGGGAAAAAAGAACAGAACATGCATAAGAGACGACTTCTGCAAAGTCTTATACTGACTGTGAGTACTTACAAAATTCTGTTGTGTATTTGAGAGAGCCCTGTGCTGAAGGAGGTACCCCATCCTTGTGTATGCAAACTCTATTTCAAGTCTTTTTCTACACAAATAATCTGCTTTGTGAAAAGCAGTTGATCAGTGGGTAACTTTCTCATTATCTTTGAAAGAGAGCAGATCTGTTGAATTAAACTCAGACTTGCTGAATTAAACTCAGACTTGCTGAGATAATCACATTGAACTGGAAGGAGGCTGTAGCCTTAAAACCTCTCCTGCAGCTAAAGGAACAGCTCTGGAGTGAGGTGGTGGCTGGCAACAAAAGTCATGGGGTAACCTTAGGAGACCAGGAGGGCCTTTAATTGTGGAGCAATTGGATTATGCTTAGATGGCCTGTAACTTAGTCCTGCAGCATGCAACAAATGTGTACAATATTCCCCTGTAACAACACGCTGTGTTGTGGGCTACTCATGCAGGCACAATACCAAGACATATTGTGGGTATCTGCAACCAATAAGCAGATCATATCACTGATTTTGAGACTGCTCATCTACTCTGTTTTTGTCATCAAACATTGTTTCTGAACTTGCCTTCTAGGGGAAATTCTTTTCTTTCTGTTTTAGACCTCCAGCTCTAGTAGCTACATTTAAGGATCATTTCACCAGAGGAAGAAGTATTAGGTTTCTGTGTAAGCTATTAGGAATTGGCTTTAGTTGAAGCTGTGAGAGGAATACGGAAAGTACGGGTTGTAGAGGCTGACTGCAATGATTCTTTCATGGTGGTGAAGAGGCAATGACAACAGATAAAAATTGGTCCAGAAACAATGAGCAATGAACTGGTAGGTGCCTTCAGAACTGGAGAGCAAACAGCTGCTCGCTTAATTCACTGCACTCGTGTTTTTATACCTTTTTTCTGTGCAGAAAAAAACCCCACGTTATTAGCATAGGTCTCCTGCAAACTACCAAGAATATCTGGAATATACTTTTCTGTGTGTGCCACGTGAATGCCCCTTGTGCAAGAAATGAAATGGGGATAAAATGGCCTCCTCCTCTCCTCCTCTAGATGTGAAGGGCCAAGGAGCAATTGTGATATCTGAAACGTGTTCCCTCAGTTGACAGAAACATGGGCATGAGATATGAAAGCAGGAGACATGTTACCAAACTTGAAACTGATGGGAGTGTGTGTATATTTGTGTACAGTTCTTCACATGTTCCTCTGGAAAAATCATGGAAGACTCGCAAAATAAACAGGGTTTTTAGTTTAAATCAATATTCTCTCAGTTCTTGACACTTCATGAATACCCAAGGGAGGAGGTGCACCCTCCTGGCCACCCCTCTGGCTCAGTCACACACTGCCTTGGCAAGAGGTCCCCCCTCAATGCAGGCAGTGAAGGACAGCCTGCACCACCTTGACTTCTGAGGGCTTTTCTCATTAATTGCCCTCAGGGGATCCCCATGGCAGCTGCTGCACAGAAGCCACCAGCACATGTCATTTTTTTCACTACTAAGGGCAAATTCTCTTGAAGGTTTGGGCTTGGCAGGGTGCCACTCGTTGACTCAACACCACTGTTTCAGCACATGGTCCTGCTGCTGTTTCTTTACAGCACGTGCATGGAAAGTGTATGTATTCGAATTCTTTGTCTTTCTGTTCCTCCGCTTTTGATCATATAAATTATTATTTTGTACTTGTTGAGATTTTCAACTTCCATCTGTAATTGCAGTAGTATAATGAAATAATCGATAGCCAAATCTCTTGTTTTAACTCAAATTTATGGCCAGTTATCTACAGCTTCTCTCAATTCCTTTTCAGTATAAATCCCTTTGCTTAGACTTGGGCCAAAAGTATTTTTTTTCTGGAAAGCATTTTCTGAAAGAAATGGTCCTGGCTGCCTCCTTTTAACAAAAGACAATTGGAAGTTGTAGAATTTCTCACTTTACCAAAAAGGTATCCAATCTTTTGTGAGGATTCCTTTTGACTTTGATGAACTTTGAAAAGATAATCTTTATTCAGCTTCATTCATATCCAGTCATTTTTATTGTTTATATGAGATACCCACATGCTTGGTCAGCTCCAAAAGTGGTTATTGTGAGGAAAGGCATTTGTGGAACATACACATTAACTTTTTTCTTTTAGTTTCAAGGAAATGTTTCAAAATTACTGGAGTTTTCTTGATTTTTGATTTTTTTTTTTTTTTGCTTTTCTCCCCTCCCAGATTTTCTTTTTGGAAAAAAAACTCAAACCAACAGTATTTTTAATTTTTTCAATTTTGCTGCATTAGAGGAAAACTTGAGGGGAGGGAAGGAGTAGGAATTTCCACTTCATACAGAAAGATATTTCTTTACAAATCAAATTCTAATTTGGCTTCAGCCGTGCAGAAACCTTGACCAAATTCCCATATGTAATGTTTGGATCAGATTTTAAAATTCCCCTTAAGAATATAGCTTTTACATATCAATACTCAGGTTTCAAGAAACATTGCTTTGTCTACCTCATTTCAAAACAGAAAGTTGTATGCGGACACCTGGAAAATATTTCCGAAATGACACAGAACTGGAAAAAACTTATCATTCTGTACTCAGAGAACTTCTTTTTTGTCTTAAGTGGACAACAAATTTTGTTCCCGTTACCATTAAATTATATCTGCATGATGAACAAACCTAATTATTCCAAAATAAATCAGCAGAATCAAAGGGGACATTAGAACAATAGCTAACAAGAGCTGAAACCTTACAAAACAAATCTGTTTTTTTATCTCATCTCCTGCAATCTTTCTCTCTTTCATTCCTGCCATACACTGTTGTCTGCTGTCATCACTTACCACCTTGTGTCTTTTTTTGGATTATGAAGTAAGTAGGACTGGGACCTACCTTTAAAATTTTGCAGGCTGCTATGGATATCAGCAGTTTTGTATAAATATGGCAATATATTTGTGGCTGCTTATACCTTCACCATTGTTACTATGGTATCCCTGGGCTATCTGCGTATAGCCTGTGACTTTAAAAGCACAGCATCCTACAACAGTGACAGCGGAGGAAAATAATCCCTATTCACTCACCTGTCAAGGGTGACCTTGCCAGCTGAACAAATCCAGTTCCATCCAGTACATATATTTGTACATCCATAGCAGTTGTTAAAATATTAAACAATTTTAAAAGTATCCATATAAACTCTATTTTTTATATATAGAGAGAGTAGCCATTCTTTTGAGTGAAAATACAAAATGGGAAATTTCAGGTCATGAACAAAAAAGCCAGTAGTACTAAATACACAAAGCTGAACTACAAGGCCTGGGAATGTAACCTAATAAATGAATAATAAAACAGCCAGACAGATAAGAAGGGCTTTTTCTCAGAGCTCTGCAACTCACACAACTTAATCTTTGTAAGGGAGGGAAGTGTTGCAAATGCTGCCTAATATTTTTTTGAAGCTCATGTCCTCTGCAAAAAACCTAGTAACCATGATGAAATGATTAGAGTGATTGTACCATGAAATGGCTTGGATTTGCTCATCTGGCTTCAAGTTCAGAGGAATGACCAACAAGCTGACTTATGTTCTTAACAGTGTAGACCCAGAAGGGTTCGAGCAGATGTTGCAGGCTTACTCCAGGCAAATACATGAAGTTTTGTGGTTTCTCTTAAGTGTTTGCTAATATCTACCACATTGCAAAGTCAAATGTCCTTTCTCAACAGAGCTTACTATTCATAATACAATACAGATGATTTAATCTGTGGTTAGGACTTTCCATTTCTACTAGAGCTGTGTAAAGTCTGAACTACTCAAACCTACATTATATTGACATACAAAACAAAAAAAGGCCAAAAATCTCAATCAGTTCCAAACCCTCAAACTCCAACAGTTCACACCTCTGCAGTTGGGCTATGTTGTGATGACCCTGTGCATGTCCATGTGCTACAATGACAGTGCTCCTTCAAGGCCATAACTGAATGAAGTGAGAGATTTTTTTGAAAAAATTTTGAAGCAATTAGAGGTGAGTATATTTTCAGAACTAGAGGCACCAGGATCTCAACCGCACTTGATTCCATCATTTGCATCAAAATGATCATTTGCACTCTCTATTATTTGTGACTCACACAAAAATTAAATACTATTTTTTCATGTTGAAAATATTATTTGAAATTCACTACCAGGTAAAGTAGTTTTAACATGATCATTATTTCTTTAGAAACTAATTCTCTTTGCAGTCTTGACCACATTGAAATCCTGAAGAGATTTGTCTTATTTGGTTTTGGGTTGGGTTTTTTTTTCCCAGAAAAGAGTTTTAGTCCAAAAACATGAAGTTCCTGAAGAACTCAAATCAATCCCTTTTGAGTTTGGCAAGCGCTTTTGGACAAAAGTATTGGGTGATAGAAGATTTAGAAAACCCTAAACAATTTGTTTTGACATCTTTAAACAAAAACATTTAATAGTTTTTACTTGAAAAACTGTTTTCATTAATAAATGAAGACAGAAGCCTGAGAGATTTGAAACTCACAAACAATACACTTTGTGTCAAAAGAAATACCTCTGCTGACAAAAAATGTATTCTGAGTTTTTGTTGGTTTAGCAAAACAAACAATGGGTTTTGGTTGACTGTTTTTCTTTTTTATTTGGTTTTCAGTTTTCTTTTTTTATTTTTTCTTGGTTTGGACAGAGAACCAAAGGGAAAAAAAAATCAATTTCATACATAGCACTACTCCTGAGTAACTCCCAGAACAAGGCAGAATGAAATAAAGTTTATATCTTGGTTGAAATGCTGGCCCCTTTGAAATCAATGGCAGGATTCCCATTAATTTCACTGGGGTCAGGCTTTCACCTTCATCTTTAACTTCCAGCTCAGTTTTCCTTCATTATACATTGCAGAATTGAAGGAGGCTTCTTTCTGGTCAAATCATTGCTAGTGAATCTATCCCAAGAGAAAAATGCAATACACACTTCTCCTTTCTGTCCTAAAAGAGCACTGGAAAAAGCACATTTCTCCAACTTTTATAATGTATATGGGCGTTTTCAAATGTATCTTAATGTCTTTGTCTATAGTAAACCCTGTTTAAGATGTTAATAATTTTTGACAAGCACTTCCCTTGCGTCTGGATTTTGAAAGGAAAACCTAGAGCATAAAATGGCCTTGTTCTAGTCATGCAGTGGATTGAAACCAGCAGAAGTTGATAGCAAACAGCTTTTCTCAAAATGTAAGTTCAGTTTTCTTTCCCATGGATTTCTACTTTGCCTTTTGCTGCAAGCTGGCAACACTATTTAAAAAGACAGAACAAAAATCAAACTCAGAAATCTTCCTTAAATACTAATGCATCGTCCGATTATTATTTTTTTTTCATAAGCTGTACTTTGTCCCTGACATCCAAACAGCAAGGAAAGAAAATTTATTTTGTAAAAAAAAAAAAAAGTGTTCAGATAACTTTGTTTAGAGCATGGAGCAAAACAGAGGACTCCTAAAGGAGGAGTCTGCATCCTGGAGGGTCAGAGCAGCTATTTCCCATTCCAGGGTGGCCCAGCATCCCACACTTCCAGTTCCTTCTGTTTATGGAGTCAATGGCAAGTCATAGGAAATATACAGTTTTCACCTATGTATGAGAATAAAGCAGCATTAATTTGATCACCATTTTATTTATATGCAGCTTCAAGGCTGTAGCCTATCTGAAAGTTTTTGAAAATTCAGCTATTTTTATGACAGAGTTGGGGATGCAATGAATTTCCTAGGGCTAACAAGTCATCATATATCAGCAAGCCATGATAGCTGAGCATGTGCTCTTTGTTACTGGAACTTAACTACATGTCTGTGTCCTTGGATGCTTAAAAATAAGTCTTAGTGTTGTCTGTCTTCCTATCTTACAAAATAAATTGTTGTGGGAAAAGTAAAACACTTCAGATTCACCTGAATGAGAAAGGAGGTCTCCAATGCAGAAGGTATATTTGTGAGAGTTGTTCTAGTCTTTTGTAGAGTGAAGAGTTAATGTGGTCAATGGGGGTAGAGTGGGATTCATCCCATCCTAACCTAAACACCTGCAAATGGTGGGGCATCCCATCCAAGTCTGCAGTGATAATGCTGATGATGGTCATTGATGGTCATGAGACTCCTTGCACTCATCTGGACACCTACCTCTGGGTACCCTCAGAACTCCGGGAAGATTTCTTTGCTTTCATTTTTTCTGCTGGTGTTCTCAAGGTAAAACTTAAATTAGGTCTAGACATTTGTTTTGGTTTGAACATCTTATCCATATAATAATGGATTTCACCAATTTTCTACTGCTATTATACATAAATTGTTCAGGTCTTGTGTGTATTGAATGTGTTTTTCTTTTACTCAGGGTAATATGTGTTTATGTTTTTAAGTAAAATCTCTTGCTGCTTGTGACTGGAGACTTCCCAGGGAGGCAAAGCTGATAAGAGCTCTCACCTTAAACCAAATTAAGAACATAAGCTTCTAACACATTGTTTTAAAAAAAAACAACAAGCAAGCAAATAAAAATATCTGTGAAGAGGAAGTAAAACTCTAACTTCATGTTGAATGACAAAGATCATGAATTTACTAATGAAAATACAAGGATCGTGTTCAGGCATTGTGCTATAGATGTTAAGAGGGCACAAGACATCCTACAATGAGAGAGAAAACAGTTACAGGACTAAGCAGAACATTCCTTTAATATGGCATATTAAAGGAACAATTTTAGCTTTGCTAGAAGTCACAAATTTAGAAGTATTTATATCTCCTCTGCCACATATTTCTTCCTCCCTTCCTGCTGGGCCAGCCCATCCCTTCTTCCCATTTGCTGGTGTAGCAGTGGCCAGACTTTTCCTTTTCACTTGCTCTGGCAGCTGCAGTCCCACCCTCATCTCAGCACTGAGCACACAGTGATTCCATATGTCTATTGCAAATGATCATCTTCCCTTCTGCCTCCCAGCTACAAATTCCCATCACAGTATACCCCACTTTAAATCTCTTCTTTATTGAGTTTCATCAGCATAAGGCCATTGTTAATACATCTGTTTGAAATAAAAAATAATTTCCCTGTGTCTGCCACCTCCTCTCCACTACAGAGTCTCACCCGATCCCAGGTTCCAGCCGTGATTAACCGGCACACATGTGGTTCAAATAAAAGCTATCTTCTCTTCACGCGCACCCCCTCCCTCTCCCAGCTGTAGACTTCCCTACTGCGTTATCCTCATTTGTAGCTCTTCTGCCTTGTTTTCAGCCATGCTCTCTCATCAGTGTCTTCCCTGTTCTTAATATTTGCTTATGGATGTGTTTAGCATCTTTTTTTTCAAAGAAGAAGCTCTGAAAAAAAAAAAAAATAATACCACAATCTTCATTTTATGGAAGCTAAAGTCTGCAGAGCTGGAGAAATTTGCTGCCTGCTCCAGAGGGGGCACAGCAGGCTTGGGAACAGCACCCGGGATGAGGTTTTTAACTGGTGTAAGCTGGAGACGAAAATCAAGATCTTTGGGCTAGTGGGCATGTGCCCTTGTGCTGGATTGTTCTTCCTCCGTTTTCAATTATTTTACTTTTTTTGAAGATAGGCGTCTTTGGGAAGCTTTACTTACCTGTGGTTTGTGTATTAGACTTACAGCAAGTTAGGGAAGCAGTGGGTTTCAGACCTACAGGCACAGTGCACCCCAAGGCATGGCGGCTGTACACTGGAGAAGCTGGCTGACCCCATTCTGTTGACGCAGGCTGGTGTCCATCCCACAGTAAAGCAGAGGTGGATGTAAATAAGACTAACTAGACAGGCAATTTAGATCTGGTTTTGCCTTTTAAAATACTTCTTTCTTCTAGTCCACTTCTTTCTTTTCTAATGCTTCATTGTATCTGCAAAAAGAAACTGTTCATTGAATATAACATCAAAAGCAACACCCTCGGCTTCAGGCAGCTGTCAGCCAGTGGTGCCTGCAGCGCATGGGAAGGACAGCGGGACAGTCACCTCCTGCCCTTGGCCTCTGGGTGATGTGATGTTTGGCCTGTGACTGTAGAGAGAATTTAGGGAGACCTGTTGGCTAAAATTAGATAGACCAATGCTATCACAGCCCCAAAGAAGGAAGGACAAATACCTGGTCCTAAAAGTGGGTAATGAAGGGTCAGGGGCTGAGTGGGACCTCTTTTAGATGGCCTGGGAAGGAAAGCAGAGATCAGTTGTTGCACCCCTTTACCACAGCCACAAAATGTTGCTCTCTTGGCCCTGGCCTCTTAAATGCCTCATTCCTGTTTTTCCAAAGCAAGACTGTGATTTTGAATAGCTGAAGAGATCCTTTCAGCTGTGCCTCTTTGCCTCTTATTCAATGGCCAGAGATAGTCTTAAACTTGTGGAAGATTAGGGCATGGGCCCATCCTTCCTCCCATCTGCACAGCAGATGGTTTGTGCAAGTCCCTAGTTTAACCCAGGAGGGCTCTGGGTAATTACCCTGGCTGCTCGTGCCTGTTATTGCAATTCTTTACACCCAAACTATGTTTCGGTCTATGCTGCAAAAGCTCTCAACACTGCACTACTTTCCCTTCTTTTGGCTGTGCTGCTATGAACATAACGAGAACATGACAGTGCAGACATTCCTTACGCTTCCCCGTGTTTATATTGTATCCCATAGCTGGTACTGCCAACCCCAGCCACTTAAAAATTATGAGTTTTCCTCCAAAGCATTACCAACACAAAATAATTAATTAGCAAGCAGTTGTACTCATTTGTCTGGCTTTTTGTTTCTTGAATCAAGATTTTCAGCTTTCCTCTGTGACTGTAGTGTCTAGAAATGTAAATATTTTTTTATTCCTTTTGTAAACGAAAGCTAGAATTCCAATTTAATCTCTTGTTTTGGGAAGGTGCTGCTTAAGGAAGGAAGCACGCCCATTGTCATGGGTCTCACTAAATACTTAGAAGAGTTGGGAACATGTTGCAAGACTTAACTGGTTGTTTACAAAGGAAAAATTGTATATATATATCAGATGTCATTCCACCAAAGGTAAAAGTCCTGGTCATTTGTGTCACTTCCTAAATGTCACTTCCTAAATGCCAGCAAAAACAGTGAAGAAAACCATTCAGACCTTGGTGGTGTTGTATTCTAAAACATGATTTTGAATAAAAATGTCTACAGTATTGACAAGTGTTTTATGTCTTAAATAATTTCTCTAATGTGAAATAAGTGTATTTAATTTAAAAATAATTTCCCACAACAGACAAAGGTCTGCAGGGGGGACAGTTAACATGAAGTAGATCTACAGGAAGCACAGTATCAGAAAAAGGTCTTTCTGACTGTATTGGTACAAATGTATGTGGGCTTCTTGATTTTGCTTTTATTTCATTTATGATCTTTGTGGTTCACAGACTAACAAGAATTAAATTATTTAAATATTAAAGAGTTGCATTTAGAGAGAAGTCATATGACCTCATAAAAAAAATGGAGCAACTCAAAATCTGTCCAAAAATTGCAATAACACTTCTGAAAAAGGTTGTCTTGATCCTCAGCAAAAGTATAGCAGCACAGATATTTTACAATGATGAAATCCCAGACTTGAATTGAGGGTACGTTTGAATGAAGATACATTATTTTCTGGTTAAGCCTCCAAACTGAAAGGACACAAAGGAGCTATATTAAATATTGAAGACTGTATATGTTTTCTTAGACAACTTCTATACCTAACATTTGGTTTCTGCAAACATGATAAACCACAAAGTGAAAGAATATAGAAGGAGATTTTGAATACTACAAAATCCCTTACTTGGAGAAGTCCAAACCAGGTAGTTAGCTCAGATTTAATACAAAGCTGCAATCCCCAGCCTATGACATATTGGCGATTTTTTTTCTGTACGACTATCTTGACATTGCTTGTCACCAAGAAACAAAAAAGTTAAAGCAAGGTTTCAGGGACAGTAAGGTGTGATGCATCTGCTCAGCCCAGGTCTCTCAAATATGTTTTACTGAAAGCCTGAGATGATTCCAGGTAGCAGTGATAAATAACTGGCACCATTAGCACATATGAACTGGTGTATCCTGTGGGCCTACAGAAGTGGAAACAGACATTGTCTTCATGGTGATGACCTGAAAAAGAGAAAATAGGAGCAATGGTCAGTTCCCTCCCTCTTTCAAGACAAGAGAAGGTGCTGTTGGGAAGGCAGAACTTCCACCAATGATTATTATAAAAAAGGAGTATCTTAAATATGGGACCTAACTTGAACGCTCCTTAGGCTGACTATGTCCCTATGGCCCAAACCAAACTGGCTGCAAATAAACCATATTTGCCTGAATTAGAAACCCTCCTGCTCAATTGACCAAAAAATGCCAAAGGTGTCTCCAAGGGCACATTATGATGGAAGAAAGACCAAATCAAAACCTGAGATTTTGTTGTTGTTGTTGTTACTTCTACTAAAAGGGGTTAGACAAGAACAAATGACAAGTGGTCTTTGATGAGTTTACAAATGATAATGGACTCCTGGGTAACTGGTGATTTTCCAGGTGTTGGCAAAGATGGACAGTTTAATCTTAGATGTAAACTAACAGTAAGGGCCAAATTAATACTTTCTGTTCTCTTTGTTACTGTAAAGTAGGGGAAAATGTAATTTTCCTTTTCTGACTTGTTTTCTGTAGATTCTTGAAGTTCTTTGCATGCACACGGTGCATGGATCTTGCTCTGATGTACAATTTTCTCACACAATTTTGAAAGGCATTCAGCCCCAGTAATGTTTCTTGGCTCACTATCCATCCATCCTTCCAGGGCCAGGGATGTAGGCAGAAGGCTCTGCAGATGGCAGCACAGGACCCTACCTTCCTGGCCTTGAAAAATTAGGGATAACACCAATGTAAACACATGAGCTTGTTGATCTGCGGCTTTGGAGGGAAATGTGAATGGAAATGTTACACTTCCATGCAAAATGTGTATTCCTCTGCAAGGGCATGTGTGCGCATTTCCTCGGCTCTGCTTCTGAAACCAGCACCCGTGACTGAGCTCCTCAGAACTCTCTTTAGAGCACTATAGAAAAGGAAATTGCGGGGTTGGCCCATCCGTTGTTCAAAGAATTGTTAACTGAGTTGCAGCTGCAAGGCCAAATACTTTTCTGACTTGTACCTCTGCAAGAGCAGAAGTCTTCTTGGGATCTGATCAAAAGGCACGAAAGCAAAGAAAGACTTGCAGAAGTTAGAATTTGCCTCCAACCATCTTTTATTTTTTACTGCTGGAAGTGACACATCAGCAGGAACCAAAAATAACACGACCATACAGTCTGACTTCCAAACCCCAGCAGAATTTGCAGGCCTGACGGTAGAAGTGCTTTATCTCAAAACACTGCTCATAACAATCCTCTGTTGGTTCTGCAGTAGAATTATGAGAAGTAAATATATGCACACGTGCACATGTGTGCACCATGTAGGATGTGCACTACAGGCTTTGCATAATCAGCAAACATTTGGCAGCTATCCACCCTTAACAGCTTCCTCTTCACAAACCTAATGACGGCCTTGTCTTTTGTAATCCAACTATAGTTGTTAATGTAATAGAGAGCTATGCCTTTAAACTCAAAGGCATGAATATTTTCGTATTGGGCTCTGCATTTGATTCCTCTCCAGTTAGTCCACATACATGCAGCTGGTTTCATGGCTGGATTCTTTGCTCTGTAGTGAAGTGGAAATATTTTACAGAATTTTTCTCACAGTTGAGTTGTTCATGTGTGTCCTTCAAAATGTGTGCGCTCTCTCTGGTTCTGTTGATAACTAATGAGAGTTGAAGTGTTGCTGAAGCCTTTCTACAATTGGAATTCATCTACCAGTCTTTCTATTTTCTTTGAATTAGTACTTTGCTGCCAATTTTTTTGAATATTGACCAGTGATTCAAAAATTAGCTGTGGTGATAGACACACACAAAAAGCATGATTGTGTAAGTCTTGTTCCTTTCGGAGACTGGACTAAAATGATATGATATCTCAGTATGCTATGTGCACATCTTCTTCCTATATGGGAGCAGCTATCCTGCTCTCTCTCTGCACCACGATCATTCAAGATATGTGCAGGTAGCTGTTAACAACACAACCATGTGAAGGGAGCATTTTATGCAACACAGTGTGGAGTTTCCCCATACTGACAAGTCTTGTTGCTATTTGGCTGTGAAAAAGATCCATTTTACCAGTTTCAAGTCTTCTGTGGTCTTCTGTGCTAGGCAATTCTCACTCATACATGTTACAAGATGCCCAGAAAATTTAATGAGTCTTAGAAATCACTTCACCTTTCTCAATCTGTTTAAAAGTTAGACTTCTAATCTGAGCTAATCATCAAGGTTTACTCTATAGTCAGTAAATAAATACTTCCAGGAGTGTCACTCCTCCTAAGTGAAACAAGTAGTGCTATGAGCGTACAGTGGTACATTTTCAGATTGGTCATTCCGATTTCTGTCTCCCCACTGACTGAAAAGGAAACCTATATAGGTAGAATTAGTTGAGATTAAATCTGGACGTTGCTGATTTCACTGGGAATTGTTCACAACCTCTAGGAGCAAAGATCTGTCCCAGGTTCACAATGAGACAGAGTCCACAATGTTGAACTGCTTGGTGTTTGCGTGATGCAGACACGTAACTGCTAGAGGCTATGATATGACCATAGCAAATTCCTCTCTATTAGTGAGACAAGTGGGGTTTTAAAATAGAGAGAAACCAAACACTCTTTTCTTGTGATCTAGCCATTTGTCTTCCCATCAGAAAATTAGTGGGTTCATGCTGTTGCTTCATTGCTGCAATCACAGAGGCTTCTTTTGGCCTTTGCTGCTGCTCTCCAACTCATTAGCAGAGGTGGGCCATTAGCAACATCTTAACAGCAGGAATTAGCGTGTCAAAATGGATCTTGCCTTATTTCTTGGTATGTTAATATGCACTGATGAGTGACAAACTGCACAGAAAATATGGTCTCAATGTTCTATGAAAAGAATTGCTGAAATATTTGACAAGCTTCAGTCAAACCAAGCTGTTTTCTTCAATTTGAAGCCAACTTGCCAAGCAATCTTTCAACACTTTGTGGTATTTTATGTAGGATTCTTCAGTGTAAGAAAGTGTAAAGTTCAGTGTTAAGTTGTACCAGTCCTCTCTGCTATGTTGCTGTAACAACACACAATGTTGAAGTTCTCAGCTTTTCAGTCATTTATCAGTGTAGTGTAGATATAGATATGCCAGATATAAGACAGTGCCAACGTAGTGTACTTTGCATATACTTATCATGCACCTTTTACTGCCTCACCTGTGCTCCAGTGGTTCATTTTTTCCAAATACTTTCAAACTACGGTAATGGTTTAGGTTTTATTCTTATTTTTCTGAACAGTCAGTTTGTGTCTTGAAATACTGTGAGAAATCTCCAAACACTCCTAAGAGCACAAACCAAAGGTCGCAGCTCCAGTGAGCAGGATGAGCTATTGTTGTGTTCAGTTTATCAAAACTAAGGTTCTTGTCTCTCTCCCACCTTTTACTGCAAAACTTGCAGACTTCCAGGACCTCGGCCTACCTGCCCTGCAGGCAATCCCCAATTCCCCTATGTCCCTCACACTTCCTCATTTCCCCTCTCTTCACATTTCTACCCTCTGTTGTCCCATGTGATACCCCAGCAGCCCCTTCCCACCACAATCGCAGAGATCTTCCGATGCCACTTGCCTACCTTTTCTGAAGGTAGCCATCCTTCTCCAGAGGACACAATTCGTGTTTTATGTGGAACAGCTGTTCCTAGAGAATAAACCAGCTGTCTAGCTCCCACTCTTCTCCTTATGGAAAGCACGCTGCTTTAAAAATCAACTCTAAGGGAAACAAGGTTACACCAATAGTTTGTACCTTCACAAATAATCCAGGACTCGATAAATGAGAGCCTGGGCTTTCTGACACATCACTGCATCACTCCTCTGGGCCTCACAGGACCTCACAGGATAGAAGCTAGAAGAGTTTCTATCAAAAAATTGTGTCTCATAAGGGAAAATAAACTCTTTTCACTGCCCACCTCTAAGGTTATAATTTTCTCTCTCATACAATTTTGTTCTGTGATGTTGCTATCAATTCTCTAGTTCTCCACAATGAAGTGAAAAGAATTACCAGCACAGCTGCAGAAATCTAAGATTTTTGAAACTGCTTCTTAGTATTGCTCGTGCTTCCAAAACACACCCATGCTATGTTTTATTAGCTTGAATTTGGAAATAGCAGATGGCTTGCTCTCAGACTCATCCCTTGCAAATCAGGCAACTCTCCAGCACCCAAACCAGCAAAGTCCCCAAATCCTGACCATAGTTGCACAGATGGGATAACATGGCAGTGTCACACAGAGGAGAGCAGTGCAAAGGTCTTGTTGGGCTTTGCAATTTGCCTGTACCCAGATGTTTCTTGCCCTTTTTTCAGTCTTCCTTTGGGGGTGGGGAGCTGGGGGTGGCGGTGGTGTTAAGGATTGTCCTTTTTGGTCCATCTGTACAGCATCTGTCATCACATGGCCCAGAGCTGCAAGCGAGGAGCAACTCCATTGTCTGACTGAACAGAAATTGGGTTAGAAATCCAGAAATCCAAGTCTCTTTGGGCTCTTTTCTGTGCAGTAAGTTGTCACCAAATGGTTACAGGCTATCTTCTTTTTTGACATGGGTTTGAATGGGGCAGGACAAGAGAATGGGTGATGCTGATACAAAGCCCACGACTGCTCAGCAACAGGAATAAGAAGGACCTTCTCTTTGTGATCCTGGTTGTTACAGCTGCTCTCTGCTTCTTAGAGCTCAGTGGAAACTTTTTGGTTTTTAAATCACAAAAGTTGGATTGACTTTCACTGAAGTCATAAGAAGTCCTGCTGCAGAAACAGGAACCTCATTTTTGTCCAGCCTTGGCCCAACTGCTGCCATGTGCTGTGAACACCTTATCTCTGCTCTGCTGGCCTTTCCAACAAATGCAAAGTGAATTTCCACCCCAGGCAGCATTTTCTGCTTTAACTGTTGACAAGATCTGCAACAGTAGTTTCTGAGGGGTCTGAAGGGCTTCCTTGAGCTGGCTATGTCTGTATGGCCTGGTTGCAAGCTAAAGTCAGTATACTTTGAGGCTTCAAATAACAATTAGTCCATGGTATAATTCTTTATTACAGCATCTACTCTTGTGTCATCTGCATCCATGATTTTGGATATTTGTCTACCACAGGCTTTGCCCATGCGCACTCAGAGCCTGTCTCCTTCTCCTTCCCCTACTCCTCTGGTGTGCACGACTAACAGGAGCAAAATCGAAGCATGTAGTTAATCACCTACCTACTCTGTGACATGAAACAAAGAACCAATAGTCACATTTCAGTGTACTGCAGAAATATGTTTGTTGTTTCACAATGGAGTTGTTAGAGAGAAGCTGCCACCACAGGACATACTCTGACTTACATTAACAACAGTGTGAATACTCTCTCCGTCCCCATTCACGAGTCTCACTGGTAATTCTTAAATTATTTTGATCTCTGATGAAAATACTCCACCAGACTTGAGGAACCCCTAATGCTTCCAAATCTTCACAAAGCCTCACTGCATTGTTCTGCTGTCAGAAATTAGTCTGCTGCTACTAAAAAATCCAGAGATCTTACAGAATAAAGGCCATTTATTAATTTCAGTGGTATACTCAAACACCAAGTCCTAAGACCTGGTGTTCAGTCCTGAGGTGTCAAATGTTATGTATTTTTCTGAGATGCAAAATGACATGTATTAGCTGCCATGGAAACTCTTAAATAAAGCCATTGTGATCAAGAATGCAGAAGGGCTTGCAATTTGGCAATAGGTAACATGGAAGGTGAAATGGACTAGTAGGAAATGAGATATATATATTCCTATAGCACAGTCCTAAAATGTTTTTATAGTCATGTCCAATGCTAAGAATAAAAACCAAAAACACAGGTCCTGAACTTCTAGCTTGTTACTACTTTAGGCACCTCTGAACATGTGTTAATTGCTCTCATATTAGTTCTGCAGCTAAAGGTATGAATTTTGTAGTCCTTGCTCAGGAATAAAAGCCATTAAGTGCACATGGGCCCAATGGTTTTCCAAAACACATTTAGAAATGATGAAGAATAAACCCTTGCAGAGCAGTTATTTCTATCTGCAGGATACCCTGGAAATAGAAGCTGTTTTTCTTTATATGAAGCTATGATTAATGTAAAACTGAGGAACTGACTAATGTAAAAACAGGATGCAAAGCCTATTAAAAGTGGAGGCTGTAGAAAGCAGAAAGCAGCCATGTGGTGCAGTGGGGAAGAGGAACAAACCATTATCTTCTAAGAACTCAAAAATGACCCATTCATGTCAACTTGCCACAGCAGGGAGCCTTTTGCTTTCCAGTGAAGGCTAGAAATAACAGCATTCAAACCACTGAAGTGCCAGCGGGAACCATTACAGAACTCCATGAAATGCCGCCACAGACAAGGAGGAACCATTAGTGTGTTTAATATATCCATGAGGCGATGATACTGATGCTGCATTGAGAGCAGAGATGGAGCACTTTCCAAACACAAATGTTTTTCTGTATATTTTACCGAGGTATCTTTGAACAAGTTAGCACATTTTGGGCCAAAAATGAACAAGTTGCCTTTTCCTCTGCTTCTTCCTTTTGGAGTATAGAGCTGCAGTGGTTAGCCTGGAGCTACTTGAAAGGACTATATCCTAGGTGAGAGACAGCTGTGAGACAAGATGCTCAACAGTCAGGTCTGATATTGAAGTTGGCTCATGGGTAAATAGAAGCCTAGATCAGAAATAATACTAATTTGTGGGCAGATTATTCTTTATCTACTGTGTTTTGCAATGGGGAGTGAATGCTCTGGCTTCACAGAGGAAGCTGAAAGGCAGAGACACTGTGTGGGCTGCAGGTTGTGCCCCTGCTGCAAATGCATGTGGGTGCCATGAAGACTCTGAGCAGAATGACTGAGTCTGAAGCATCAGCGGGGTGCTGACAGGCTGTACCTTGCACACACAGAAGGTGGTGACAGACGCCAGGACATTTTCTTCCCTCTCTCTCCCCTTCAGAGACAGAAGGTATTTTTAGGATTGTGTGAGAGAGGTAGCTGACTGTGCCAGCACCCCACACTGTTGTACCTGCATAGTTGGGAGGATGGTGAGCAGCAGCATGGGTGTTTGCAAAGGGCTTGCTTGTGAGGCCAAAAACTCTTCATCAGCTTTGCCAGCTCTGTTTCATCTAGTGAAACTGCACTCAGATGCCGCTCATCCTCTCAGGACCTCATTCTGCAAGGTACAGAGCACCCTTCATGCCAGCTGGCATCCTTGAAGACACGGCTTGGAAGGCTACTAGTGTCCAAATGAGAAAATGTAGGCGGAGTGTGAGATGAGTGTGCTGTGGCTAAGCTGCTCATTGACTTATCATCTGACCTTGCTGCGTCTCGGTTTCTCCTGCTTTGCCCAGGGGATGAAGACTCTTTCTTGATATGTCTCTGTACAATATGCTCCTTGGTTACAGGAAAAAATATTTCTTGAAAAGCATTAATGCTGTAAATTGGGGTGAAAAATGCTAGAGATGCTAGAAATAATTTGCAAGGCAGCATCTAGACAGTCTGGTGTACATACTCATCTTAAGCTTATCTGGACATATAACTACAACAGTATACTAAAAATACCCCAATATTTTTCAGGTAGAAAGCATACAGGCTCAGGGAAAAAAAAACACCCAACTCCTATCCCCCCCCCAACCAAACCCCCTAAAAAATCAACAATATAAAATAAGAATAAAATAATTCAGAGTCTTCAGTAGTTTTGTGTCCTGGAAAAGTGCAGATGTTTGCTGAACTGGATGTTAAACAGAAAATTTGTGTAGCTGGAGTGGGGGCTGAGAGGGAGTAGGAGAGATATGGAACTAGTTCCTCCTCACCTCAGTTTATCTCCTCAGCCCCAGAAGACTCTTTTTGATGTATTTTGTCATACATTATTTTATTCAATATAAATCAATGAGGAATGAGACAGACATGTGGACCTAGAAATCTGTTCATTTAATCATCCCCTGGATGCAGTCCCAGGTTGTGAACCAAATGGGATACATACAAGCAATATGAAAGCTGCTGAGCATATCTGTTCAAAAATTAAGCCTTTGTCTGTGGGTTGCTAATGTAAACAGAGTGGACTCAAGGAGAAAGATATAATCACCACTTGCAAAGAGTTCAGAGAAGGTCTGTTGTGCACAATCCCCCCAAAGATTAATTGTGTTGGAGTAGCTGGTGTCTGTCTACTGAGCTCTGAGAGTGAATGAGCAGCCTTGTTTGGACACATATTTACTTTTATTTATAGGTAGCTAGATCTTCTTGTTTGATTCATGGCTGTAATTCTGTCAAGTTAAAAAGCAAGGAAGTAAAGATATTTTTAGATTGTGGGATTTATTTTTTTTTTCCCCAGTCTGAAGTGACTCTCACTAATGGATCTTTTTTATACATTTTAAATGCAGCCATGGACCCTCTTGGTTAAGTCTTCTCTACCAAATGCATGTGCCCGGGAGAACGACGGCACAAACCAGAGGTGCTACAAGGTCTGAAGTGCATCAGGAAGAGCACAAAGTGTAATGAAGTTGCCAAGTTTTCTCAAACAGTACTGAAAGTGCTATCTTCTACTGCATGGAGACATGGAAGACAAACTTGGTGCAAACTCATCTACACTGTCATCTGTGCATGCATATTACTCACTTACATGCAATATATCATCCAGAAATGCATCTAGCATTTTTCATCAGAGGCCACATCTGCACTAGCAGGCGGTACCCATCAAACAAACGGATCTGTACAGTGAAGCAGTTGGTCCTGCAGACGCTGATCTCCACCTATACGCCTTTCAGGAGGTTTCCTTGAGATTGGTTCTGGACTGAACACCTATTTGCAGATGTGGTGCCTGACACACATGCTTCGAGTCCAGTTTCACCGAAAAGAAGAATGTTTGTGCATTGGGAGACTGCTCAACAATGTGAAACAAAGCACAGGGAATGGGAACAGCTTGCTTCAAAAGTGCACTTCTGATCTAAAGTAAAATAACAATGTAGACAAACCGTAAAAGTGATTGGTTCATTCCTAAAGTGACCTTGGGACACACATCAGCCTTACAGCACAGATGACTGGGGGATCCCAACCCCAGAGTGAACTGGAAAGCTACAGTTTCTGGCTGCATGAACCATAAATACATACCCATGGAGGCTGAAATGGTGTATCATTAGTATCATGGGTGGTGGCTCTGGAAGTGGAGTAAAACATGAGTTCTGTACTTGAAATATGTGGAAGTAATTTTAATTTTAATTTTCAGCATATGGATGTTTAATCCTAGAAATAATAGAAGATGATCTGTATGTCAACCTCATGAGGTCCAAGAAGACCAAGTGCAAGGTCCTGCACCCAATATCAGTACAGACTGGGTGATGAATTGACTGAGGGCAGCCCTGTGGAGAAGGACTTGGGGATACTGGTGGATGAAAAATTGGATATGAGCCAGAAATGTGCACTTACAGCCTAGAGAGCCAACTGTATACTGGGCTGCATCAAAAGAAGCATGGTCAACAGGTTGAGGGAGGTGATTCTGCCCCTCTACTCTGCTCTGGTGAAACGCCACATGGAGTACTGCATCCCATTCTGGTGTCCTCAGCACAGGAAAGACATGGACCAGTTGGAGTAAGTCCAGAGGAGGGCCACGAAGATGATCAATGATAAAATGACTCTTCTATGAAGACAGGCTGAGAGAGTTGTTGTTTAGCCTGGAGAAGAGAAAGTTCTGGGGAGACCTTGCTGCAAACTTTCAATATATAAAGGGAATTTATAAGAAAGACGGAGGGAGACTTTTTACCAGGGCCTGAAGTTATAGGACAAGGGGTAACAGTTTTAAACTGAAATAGGGTAGGTTTAGATTGGACATAAGGAAGACTTTTTTATTACTCTGAGGGTGATGAGACACTGGAACAGGTTGCCCAGAGAAGTTGTGGGTGCCCCATCATTGGAAGTGTTCATGGTCAGGTGGGACAGGGCTTGGCCATGATCCAGCAAGTCGAGCATTTACTTAACTTGAAGCATATCAGTGGTGCAGTCACCAGTGAAGCCATTCACATTTTTTCATCTACAGGGTAAGGGCAATGGCCTTAGCAGTAATCTTTCTCTTTATAGATAATTCAGGAAATCCAATACCAACTAATACATGTGTTCTTCTGCTTTCTAGAGCTGATATATACATTAAATACCGTGACTAGTAGCTACAAGACAGCTTTGGTGTCAGGTATACAGTTAACTCGAGTTTTTTGAGAATGCAACGATTCTTTTTGCTGAAATAGATATGTATTATTCTTTATCTGCACAATTCTATCTCAAAAAAGAAATTGGAAAAACTGACAGATCTGAAGTTTTGTTACTCTTTTTGCACACAATGAATCCATTCAAGTGATATGTAGAGGTCACTTTTCAAGCTGAATTTGGCTGTTTCAGGCACTTGGGGTTCTCCTCTGCCCATCTCTAGGAGTCTGCCTGTTGCCAGATCCTGGGGAGGAATCTCTCCTAGGGAACACAGACCACTGTCCTCTTGGGTGGGGGTGTCCCAGCTGCTGTCCAGATCATAAACACTGGACTGTATTTCTTTTTAAGAGTAACCTTAATTTGTTTATGAAAGAGACTGTTTAGCATGGCTTCTTGTGATAGCAGGAGACTAGATGTGACCCACAGGGTGACCTTAATGCCTGTGTTCTTGTATACAGGAATATCTTACACTCCTGGTTGTACTTGAGCAGACAGCGATCACAAAAACAGCCAGTGCTGTTTTGGGGCTATTTGTGCCTTTCAGATACTATGGTTGCTATTTTAGAACAGTACAGGGATGTCCTAATTTCAGCTAATATCTGTGTTATTAGATTCTGTGCAAATGCACAGATGTAAAGTGTCATTGTAGTCCAGCAGTTTTACCCACTGGTTTTGTTTTATTTCTCTATGCATGCCTTCCTTTCATATGGGCTCAGGTTTTCTATTGGAAATTTTCACTTTGGTTTGTTTTCTCACTACCAGTGCGCTATACAAAAAAGTCTCCCCCCAGAAAACTCCGGTTCCTAAAGATAGTCAGTTTGTAATCTGTTTCAGAAATAATTTCTGCTGTTTTCCTGATTCAGTTAGCAAGAATTCTCAGATATTGGCAGTAAAGCTAAAGCATTTAAATATGTATTTAAATTCTGAGAATAAATGATCTGTATGCCATTCAAATTTCCCACTAAAATCAACAGGATTATGATGATTAGGCTACTTGTGTTAAGAACCTCATACTTCTAATCTTAAATTTAGGAGTTTGACCATAAAGGTCAGCTTTACATGTTATTTCAAGTCTACTTGACATAAGGGTCTCTAATGTAATGATCAGCATTTGAGGAAGAAGGAGTTTTAGGACACCTTTACTCCCAGAACTTTAGAGGTGATTAAACACATCCTCCTACTTATGTATGGCTTACTCCCATCAAAGTTTCCACAAATCTTTGAGGACCTAGACATGAGCACCTTGGGTTCGGTCATGAGTTCTTCAAGTTAAGGAGGAACCTGAGCTCTGCTCTATCTTTCCTTCATCTCTCTCTGCCATGCAGACCACCTCCTGATAGCCCAGAACTCTCCTAAACCCTTTGCTTTAGTCTTTTTATTGAATATTTGAGAAAGGGATGGATGGAAAGAGGGGAGTAACTGGTGTGATCAGCTCTCCATGGAAATCATGACTATGTCCATTGAATCAAGTCCTTCACAACTTCTTCCAAAATTATTCCAAGCATTAGTGAGTACATCATCTTTAGCAGGTTCGAGTTATCGTGCTTCATGATAGAACAGATAAAGTGTGAACACTGAGCTTTTGGAGTAACATTTGTTAACTCTACTGATAAATTCCAGAAATTTAGGTCTTTGGTTTCAAAAACATGGCTCTGAACTTGCAGGAATGACCACAAGGTTAAAGAAACAAGAGTTTTACAGAAGTTCATATATATTTTCGGTACCCAAGGAGAAAACAACCCCACATGGAATACAAGTATAGTGAATTTACTGCAATTTCACTCTAATTTCCTAACCAGCTGTGGACTTTTATATCATCTTTGGGATTTTTCAAGAAACATCTTGCTTTTTAACAAGTCATTTGCAAAGAAAAACAGTCAGACAATTTTTCCATCTCTCTTCTTTTCTACTATTGTGTTGAAGTTTGAGGAATAAGAAAAAAAGAAAAAAAAATAAAGAAGGAATAATGTTCCAGCAAGTTATTAATTTGTCTATTGCATGTTGCCAGTAAATGGGGAGTGTCATAATTTTTTCTAATTTGGTCACCAGCGCTTTCTCTTTGCAGAGAGCAGAACCGGAAAGGAAACCCCTCTGAACCTTGTCAACCTCCCAGGGCTCCTCCAGGCTCTGGAGGAGGATCTGAAGGGCTCTGCTGCACTTCTGCCAAGCTGCCGAAGTGTAAAGGTCGCTCTGCTCCCCCTTGGGACTCATCTGTTTCCATCACGTATACAGACGAGGCAGAGGAGTCTTTCAGCTTCAGACAAGCGGAGGGAGGCCTGCGGAAAAGAAACATTAAAAAAAAAAAAAAAGTAGCCTGAGGCCCTCTTCAGAAACGGGTGCAGTGGTCCGGAGGCATACGGACAGGCAGCCTGTTATCAAAGTGCATCCAGTTGCACATCTGGCAGCGTGTTTATATGGGCCACGATGCTGGGTGTGCTGTCTGTGCACCACACTTGCAGAAATGGCTTCTTTGTCTTGCTCCCTTTCTGCGTCTTTCATCGAGGAAACCCCATTGCTCTGTGCAATTCACCGACCCTTAAATGCTCCTGGCAGCCCATTCTCGCAGTGGCGGAGGCTGTGATTGCTGGCAGTGTCTAAACAGGGGTAGGTTTAGCCCCAGTCATGGGCAGTGCAGACAGTCTTGCATGGATCAGAAATGCCTTGGCTAGATATTGTTATCTGAATGGGGGTGTCACTGCAGCACTAGAAAGACAGTTCCTGACTGACAAAGTGGCAGAAAATGTTGAGGTTCTCCCTTTCCTGAATACATAACCCAAAAGACATTCTGGGCTACCTTAGTGTGTTTGAATATATCTGTCATTTTTTTCTCAATAAAAGCTTTACACAGTAGGCATGACAATTTTTTAAATAATTTTTTATTTTTCTTGTTCTGCAGAAAATATGGAGAGATTCCTACATGAAGCCTAAAACTTATGGACCATCTTCAAAATAGAAGTTCAGGTTTTGTCTGAAATTGTATAACTGCTTTTTCCATTGATCTCTCTTCAAGCTCTGGAGCTAGAGTTTAAGTTTTATGAAACTTAAGAGTCTCCCCTTGTCCTTGACTGGAACACCTAAACGTACGTCCCTAATGTCCTCACCAGGAAGGGCTATTTTCCTAGAAGGACACACAAGAGAAGTCAATAAGCTTGATGTGAGCTGCCAGCATGGGCATCAGATAGGACTGCAGAAGCAAAAAGGTGCACTCGGTTTGTGGTCTCACTGTGTGGTCTCCAGGATGTTTACATTCATATATATATATGGCCATATAAATCACAGAGCTGCGAATGCCATGTACCATTGTTCTCAATCCTTGGAAAAGGACAATGGATCAACTAATAAAATGTATTTTTAGTTTCAATAAACTTTATTCCTTTATTTATCATGTCCTGCAGCAAAATTTCTTGCTGTTTGAAGGAAAAAGCACTGATTTCTTCAAAAGAAGGTCAAAGGCTTTTCATGCAGCTTGAATCTGTTCTTATTGTTTAAATACAGACAAAATATATGGCTGCTTGCACTTCTAAGTTGTGCAAGACTTCCAGCTAACAAAAGGCTATGGATCTGTTTGCGACTATCAAAAATACCCCTATTAGTTCCCTACTTGGAAAATAGAAAGGAAAATACCCTGTTCCTCTTTTTGGTAAGCCACATCCCTTTGCTAAAAAAACTGCTGACAAGATGTTTGTTGGAGACGCATCTGAAATTAGAGAACAACAGTCCTGAGGAGTACTTTTATGTTTGTAATAGAAGGTCTCTTCTAAAACCAAAAAATTACTTAAACATGCTCCAAACCTAGAAGATTATTCTCTATCCATCCCAACCAATGGATTAGTTACAATTTCTGCTTTTATAACTTTTTTCTGTTAGATACATAGTTTACTTCTTCCCACCAACTTGATTTATTGAATGATTCATAAACTAGATATTATAAATTATGAACTGTAAAGATGCCCATATTAGCCTTGAAGAAGCCAGCTGGGAGGCCAGAAACAGACTAGCTGTGCCAGCACCGAGCTCATTGCAGGGTGAATTCGTTTCCCAAAAAACAAGACAAATTACTCAAAGAAAAGAGATACGTAGTATATCACTTCTGGTACCTAAAAAATTAAAAGCAAGCAAAGACAAATCTATATTGCTGTCAACCATGTGAACATCAGTATCTTTAAGGCAAAAGACAGTTCTGGATTAGGAAAGTTTGCTTTCTTATTCTTTCCCTAAATCATCTTCTAATTTTGAGGAAAACTGTGCCTCCATTCTCTTCTATAAAAACATTGAGCTCCTTTGCAATGATCAGCAACACAAGGAGCATTTTTCTTTAGTAGGAACTATTATTGCTTGATTATTTTGCTAAAGGTTTTGAAAAGACAGATCTGAGGTACACCTGCAATTGGTCAGCCTCCTTTCCTATGTTCGTCTAACATCTGCCCTAAAAGCATTCACAGGGAGAGTGAGAAGACAGCCTGTTCTGTTATCACATGCCAGGAGATTCTTTTCTCTACATAAAGGGGACTTGCAAAGAAGATGGAGTCAGTATCTCTTCACAGGGGCAAGTGAAAGAATGGGAGGCAACAAGTTGCAAGAGGGAAATTCAAACTGGGCATAAGGAAAAAGTTTTTCACTGTGAGCGTGGTTCAGCACTGGAGCAGGTGCCCAGAAAATCCTATCCTTGAGGTTTGCAATGGTGTCCTGGGCATCAGGCCCTGGGCAGCACAACAGAGCTTGGAGGTCAGCTCTGCTCGGGGAGGCTACTGGACTAGATGACCTCCAGAGGTCTCTTCCAACTAAATTTTGCTAAGAATTTATAATAATAAACCTATAGTGTGAACTGAATTTGTAATTTGAATTTGAAAATTGTAATTACAATCAGTAATGGTAAAAAAGTTCTGAATATTGTAACCACTGTTTTAATGGGAGGTCTTTTCTTTATTTCCCTCACCTCAGTCCGTCTCCTAACTTCTCTGTTAAGTTTAACTTCTAAGTCTTAGAAGTTAAGTCTAAGGTACCTAAGTCTTAGGTACCATGTATTATCCTTTACAATCCTATAATACAATATCCGATGGGATGTAGACAATGGGGGAGCAGCTGCCATCCTCTCTTGGCCCTGGCCAACTGTTGCATTTGTGCTCAGACAGGTAGAAATTCCACAGAGGTCATCAGACATCCAGGGCAAAGGCTGACGGTAGAACTCACAGTCAGGCAACAGCTTTTTTGCAATCTGACCCACTGAAGTCACTGGGGTTTTCTCCCCACACAGGGGACCTGGAACAGACCCAGAATCACCCCATAGTGTTTATCTCTGAAACGCCACCTCCATGTCACTGGAAGCTGATACAGGGTAAGGGAAGAGGTAGGCATTATCCTAAGCCTTTTGTCTTCAGATTTTCCTTTGTTCCAGGAGTAGCTTTTTGAACAGGTATCCAACCTCTTAGAGAGGTTTGTTCCTCTTGAACCTTTGCCTTTCACACAGCTCTACCATGAGAAATCAGAAAGCACTCCAATAAATACCTTGGTGTAGCTAAAGAGGAGTTTCCCAAAGCATTTGATGGAGCAACACAGAAACCCTGGCTGTCTGGTAGGGCGCTAGTGAATTCTCTCCACTCCTTTCCTCAAGGCACACCCGGATACCTGGGGCAATTCAGTGCTCGCTGCTGTGCAAAGCAAGGCACAATGGATGCGGGATGCGGGGTGCAGGATGCGGGGATGTGGCGTGCAGGGTGCGGGATGGAGGTGGGGGGAGCAGAGCCACTCTCCCCATGGAACCACGGTGGGGCGCGGTTGCGCGGGGAACCGCGGCTCGGCGCTCCCCACGCCCGCCCCCTCCGAGGGGGAAGCATGTGATCCCTTTCTTTTTCTTTCTTTTTTTTTTTTTTTTTTTTTTTTAATTGCTATGGAAACAGACCAAAGCAAAGGGTAAATACACGGACAATAGCAAAAGACAATTTTAATTTTCATCCCCACTTAAATGTCACACGTCTTTTTAACGTGCCACCGCTGTAACCGGAGACTGCATCTGCAGCCCGAAGCGGCGAGCCGGTCTCCGAAGCCTGAGGAATACAAGTCCCTCATTATTGCCAAGTGGGATCAGAGCACGTAGGTCTGTTTAGACACTGCGATGCATTGTAAGAGGCCTCTCTTCAGGGATAGCCATAAAAGCCTCCTTTTTCCCCCCCTGTTGAAAGAGAGCAGCTGTATTCTTCTAACGTGGACAACGCCGAAGACTGCCTGTCTCTGCTGCACAGGGACTCTCTGGGTCAGGCGTGAAAAAGCTAACTTCATTTTGGAGTCTGCACAGGACTTCCCAGTACAGGCTTATGCTTTGGTGGGAGCTGCGCTCACTCCTGCGCACATGGCTCGGGAAAACCAGTGGGGAAGGCTCCTGAGGCTGTGTATTGCTGACACTCAAGGTGTCTGACAAATATTTTGGCGCTCTAAACTAGCTTTACAGTATAGGCCTGAGCAGTCTCATAGGTTAGGGTATTTCAGGCTATTAATTACATGCTAATGGCTGCTCCAAATACCTTTGACATTAAATTAAGACCGTAGCCATTACTTGTTAAACAGGAGAGAGAGGTCACCTCTCAGTACCTACACCCCCTGATTTTGTACCTGTGGCTCAGCCTAGTTTTCCCTCTTTAAGTCAGTGACAAAGTGCTCAATCAGTGATATAGACAAATAGAACCAAATTGGTTATAGATATACGAGCAACATCTCATTAATCATTGAGTGTTACAGATGTGAACAGGGTGCTCTAAACTGTTTACCAGCTGGTTCTTGGAAACAAGACTTCCTGGATGACTTTCCTACAGAGATATGCTGCCCCTCCTTGTAAATCCCTTGGCGGTTCCTGCTTCCCAGCAAGCGCAAACTCCCCATTCACACACAGAATCATTCCTAGAATTGCCACCAGAGTTGCTAGAAGAGCTCTGGTTGGGCGGGTGGAAGATACCGATTGCTCTGTGCAATCTCGCAGTGCGAGGCTGCTCATGACACAGGCAGCATCTAGAAATTCAAGGCACACTCTCGGTGACAGGACAAACCCCAGGAGCACGTGAACTGCTCTGCTACATCTGGAGCCGGGGGTGATCTTTCCTCAAAGGAGGGGTTGGCTTTGAGTCTGGCTGGGAGTCAGCGTGCGGCTGGATTTCTGTTAATTGTATTAATTGCAGCAGTCTCCCCTGGCACTGCTTTACTTGGAAACCTGTGTGTGTGTAGTTTTTAAAGCTCACAGACAAAAATCTTGGCATGTGAAGGCTGAATCGTCTGGTTGGATTTGGGAAAGGGGAGGAATAGGACAGGAGGGACTGACCAGCTGGGCTCCTTTTGGCTCAGTCAGGAAAGCCAGAATTGCTTCTGATGCTTTCCAGTATCGCAGCACAGTGTTTCACAGCCATTCTTGCTTGCAGCTTATTAAATATTTCACATGCATCTGAAGTAAGACAAAAGGGAGGAGAAAAAAAGCCAACAACCCGCATGTGGTTATATATTGAGGAGCAATCTTGTGTTGGCATGGAGGATCAAGATGGTTTAAGCAGTCTTTTTGTCTTTAAAACCTTATAGTTCTGCATTAATTTGCAAGGGTATGTTTTAGATACACAGTAAGCAAACCCGGTGCTATGTGTTAATATCCCTCTTACACTGTATTTATATGAATGTGAGTGCACATTCTGACTATTACTTATCATAATACATAACAGTTTGGCCAAATGCCTTCTTCGTTTATGGTTTCCTGGTTTGGAAAGCATGTAGTTATTCCCAGACATTCCTGGTAGGAAAAATCATATGGAAAATTACTGCAAAAAGAGGTCCTGGAGTAAAAGACCCAACCAGTTCTCCAAGGCTGTGTTGTGAGACAGCATTTTCTCTCTCCCAGACTCACTTATGACTTATAAGAAAAAATATCGAAGGATATTTTGCTATCAAGGGATAGTAACTTCTCTCCAGGATTGTGAGGATTTTAGGAGAACATCCAGGAGCCACATTTGCAATTAATATTAGTAAGAATAGCAGTTTATTTTAATGCCTCAATACAAAATTAGGAATCCTTTTCTTGTAGTTTATGGTATTTTTTGTGTGTGTTGGGTTTGTTTTTCCAGAAAATCATATTGGAAAATTTACTATGAATTTAAAAAAAACCAAAACAAAACAAAACAACAAACATCTAACATTGCTCTCCCGGTTATATATGAGGTTGAATGCCTGGTTAAATACCAGTTGAGCCCAGCTGTTTCAAATCACATTAATCTACTTTTACCAAGATTCCCACATCTTAACCAAGTGAATGAAGGAGTTGAATTTAGTAGGGGCAGAGAGATGTTCCCTTATTCCTCAGGGAATCTCCATCTATTTGTGTATGTACTGTAACTGCCGGCTCTTTAGATGTTTATTTAGACCTCTCATACAAAATGCCCCTCTCTCTTTCACTCTCCCTCAAACAGATCTCTGCTTTTAGGGCATAAAAATATGTCTGTAGATTAAATCCCATGTTCCTGGGAAAAGAAACTGTGTATATACCCCAGAAAGATTTTGGCAAGTAACCGAAATCTTTCAAAAAAGGAACTGAATTGAGCTAACATAAACTGAGCTGTCTGGAGGTCAGTAGAGGAACAGGGACCTCCTGCAGCTGAGAGTCTGTGCAGTGCTCCGAAGACCTCTGAAAACTCATTCAGGCAAATGGAAAAAAGTCTTTCCTGAAAGTGCTCTTCACCCTCCAGTTCCTTACTTTTATCGGAAGCTCTGGCAGCATGGAAACCTCAAACTGATGGAAGCAGAACACACATAGCTGAATGGATCTTAGGGGGTCACATCAGTTTCACTCTCTGCTTGCCTCTAAGACAGCAGGATCAGAGTTGATAAATCAGGAGAAAGGCATACTCTTTGGTTTGTCTTGGTTTAGGCTTCTGAGAGACATTTGACTATCATGGACATACTCACTCTACAGTATTTCTCTTAGCCCAGTCATTGCCAGATCAGCATCATATCGTCTCATTTCCACAGCTGTGCTTGTAGTGCCTGTAATTTTTCATTCGTTTCCTTTTAAACCCCTTTAATTCTTCTATTTTCTTCTGAAGCGTCCATTTGAATAATTACCCAAGACGGGTGAATAAATCTACAGATTGACCTTAGCTCTACTTCATTCTGTACTTCTAGGTATTTTTATCTTTTTTTTTGCAGAAATGGCAACGTCCTAAATGAATTACTGTGTATTTTGAGCATGGCATAGCCTTGTCTATCTTGAGTTTGCCCTCTGTGTCTTTAGGAACACAGGGGTGCAAGGATGCTGTTCATGCTGGTACGTGCTTTCCCCTTTGCTGGGTCTTCCCAAGCAATTAAGTTTGCAAAGGGCTTTTTATTTTTAATTTATTCATCTTGTTTGCATCGACAAATATTTTGGACTACTCTGCCATGGCCAGTTAAAATGAATGGTTCCTCCAGTAGTCTGTCAGTTTGTTTCCAAAAGTTTGGCTCTCTCTCTACAAAGTAATTATTTTTGCTGGCATCCAGCTACCTTTGCTAGTTTTCAGATGGACTTGATGTCTCTTTCTCCCGGCATGGGGGCTTTTGAATGCCTGCCATTGCAAGATGTTGTTGTTGTTGTTGTTGTTGCTACTTCTGCCTTTCATCTTGTGCAGCGTCTTCGTAAACCTCTAAAATCTTGCACTACCAAAAGCCCAGAAATCAGCCTTCTCGTGTTTCCTGCTTTTGCGAATTGTGGCTTCATAGATGGCATTTTCATGGATTGTTTTTGTCACTTTTGATATTTTCATGTTTGGATGATAGTATCAAGAACCAAGAAACGTCTATAACAAATTAAAATCAATATCCTCTCAGAATTTGTCACAGATAATGGACAAATATGCTTTTTCATTGGTCTTTTTGTTTGCCTGATCCAAAAGGCTTTAGTACCGTAACAAAGCATCTCTCTTCAAGGACCAAACTGATACTGGTTGCCATCAGTTCTAGTTTTCAGTTACTAAAGACCTGCTATCATATATAGATGTATACATAGATGGAATACGTATATACACAGATAGAAAAGCAAATATTTCACCTCTGTTGCTGCAGGGACCTATCTTTTCCCATTTAGCAAAGCTCCCCCGTTCCACCTGCAAACTTTGCTGACTGCAGAAGGGTGAGACACCTCATTTCAGGGGTATCTGGCACGGTTTTTTGTGCACAACCAGGCTAGCTTCATTCTTATGCTTGTTGAAATGTTCAGCCTCTCAGTGTTTGTGATTTTGAAGCACCAGCAGGCTCAGCCATGTATGATGACACACAGACCGAATATTAATCAGCGTTTCATTCAGTCTGAGGTGATCTACAGCTGCTTTGCCATGGACATCTGACACACTATGCTGGAGGCAGTTTGCTTCAGTCCTTTCAAGCCAGTTGATAAAATGACAGCCAGCTCTTAAGAGCTATATCTCTATAAGAAAATACGACAATGCCAGTGAATAGTGCCAGGCACCGGAGCGTGACTGTCTATACCACTGATTTCCACATTTATTTCACTAGGGTGGACACAGTGGCTCTGAATGCCCACCTCTGGTAGTCCTGCCACCCCTGGCTCTAACTTCTGCTCTTCCTCCCTCAGCCCCTTCGTCAGACGTGGCTGCTCTTCATGAGCGCATCCAGCAGTCGGTCCAGCACAGCTCCTGACGTTCTCCCTGCTGCTACCCCGGCTTTTGTTAATCAGACAGCTGAAAATTTAACACCCATCCTGCTGAAAGCAGCCTGCTGATTTCAGAGGGAGCAGGATGTTGTCCTAACTGTTTGATTATTCACTTCATGTAATATTTTTATTTTTTAACAAAGGTGTTTACTTTTCAAATGAAGATCATTGGTTGAGCCATGGCAACTATCCTGTCTGTGTAGCCAGCAAACACTTAATATGTGGGTGGGTGGTTTGGATGGCCTTGAATACATAATTAAATTTGTTTTTCCTTTCAGCTCCCTGTGGTGTGTTATTTTTTTATATTTAAAAGTTGTCTCATCTTGAAGACAACTGTTTTTTATTATCAAAAGGACAGCTTAAATGCATTTAGCAAAAGCAAGGCTCAATCCTTTTATGTCTCAATCTTTTTTTCCAATTAAAGAAAAACTCCTTTAGTGCCTATGATCAACTTCCTATAGCCAAAATGTTTCTCTAAATATTTTCTAAAGGTCTAGATGCTTTGTATACTTAATGGAATAAGCTCCACATCCTGATCCTTGAAATGTTCAGCACTGGCTTGCATGTTTCATCCTGCATCAGCAAAACTGAGGATTTGGAGTGTTTCCCCAGCTGTAGAAAGAAGAAGCTCCTGCTTCTGGTGCAGGTGAAAGGGAACAATAAATAAGGGACCATCCTTGGGATAAGCTGAACTTCTGCAGTCCCTGTGGGATGCAGCAGTGCCTTTGAACCATGGCTTGTCAGCACGAATGGAGCCCTGTGAGTTCCGGCAGTGGCAGCCCAGTGGACTGTGTGGGAATTCAAAGTCTCTCAAATTGGACAGATGGCTTAAAACGGACAGGTGGCAATTCTGCAAGAACAAGTGTGATATGGACACTTTGGGGTGATGATCAAACCCACAAATGCAGAGCTGGAGTTTTCTTAAAACATAAGGCCTCTGAAACACTGGCTGGCAAGTTATGTGTGAAAACATTTCACTAAATGTTTTCAAGAACAGGCAGATGACCCTCTACTGAGAAGGGTTTAGTCTGCTTGATCCTGCCTCAGTGCAGGTTATTGGGCTAGATTTTTTGGTGCATGTTTCTTTTTAGACACACAGTTCTGTAATCTACACGCTCCATGGACAATCTGGGAGAAATTAGGGTTGAATCCAAACAATCAGGCTGGGACCGATACTCATGTCTAGATGAAACAACCTAAATATGAAGGCAGAAACTCAACTAAGCAGCTACTATTAAAAAAAGACTGTAAATAAATTGCCTAGCATTTGAGACAGTCCCATTACTGTGGGAAACCATGAAAGAATAGTTATTTTTAACTCTCCTGTTGGCTTTGTCATGGCAGTTGATCTGGTGATTTATTGAAACGGGTTTGTAATGATTTCACTAATATACACACGACTTGATGAAAAATGCCGTGTTTAATGAGTTTTATGTGATTCATAACAAACTGCAGACAGTAAAAGCCTGGTGACATTTATAAATTCTATGAAACAAGAAAAAATTTAATTTTAAAAGCAGGAAGCTAAATTCTGAGAAGTGCTCTCTCTTTAATTTCTCATTAAATCAAGGGAGACAATCATTTTAAAAGGTTGTATAATTAAATGTTACCCTATTGTAGTCAAAGGAATTGAAAGTCAGTTGGGATAAAACAAAACCAGGCAGCTATCTGGAATCTGTTGTTCACTGTCTCTTGGTCTTTGCCAAGCATGCTTTGCTTTTACATGGCTTTTGTGTTTGGTTAAAATTAGTTCTCACATAACCAAATAATATTATAACAGAAAGGCGTAAAATCAGCAACTGTAATGTTCTCATTCTGGAATGTCATGTTATGCTGTAAGAGGTATTTAGTTTTAAATTTTAAGAGCCAGTTAGTTATAGTTGCTCAAAAAACTCCATATTTTTTTTCTTTGCACTTAGTGTCTTTGCCCATTTTGGTCCAAGTTAAAGTCTGCACAACTAACTTATTCTGCTAATTGCCCAGCAATTTGCTCATCTCCATTAAAATGGCTCAATACTCAGATAAAAATAGATACAAGTGGACAACCCTTTTAAGGCTTGGAGGTTTTTTTCTTTGTATGGTTAACAGTGGGCTTTTGAGCTTTTCCAAGTAAGAAGAAAAGAAGCTTGAATCTCCAGTGACTAGCTTACTATAGCTTTAATTCAAATCTGAATCTCCCATTAAGGTCATCTCTGTAGTGGTTTGAAGTTTTCCTATTCGTTAACCTCTGCATTGAACTAAATATTCCTCAGATTCCCTAATTAGTTACAGTTGGAGCTTTAGTGACTTTCAAGACTTTCCTCTTTGAGCTAGAAAGAAAAAGGTTCAAACAATGGTCAGGAAACCCTAAAACCACTTATCTCTCAGCAGTTCGATTAGACAAGAGTACTGTCTTGATGGATTGAAAGTGCTCTGTACCAGATAAGAACAGGAATGATAAGAACATTAGAGGTCACCTTTTTTTTTTTTTTTTTTTTATGGAAGGAAAGACTGCTTTCCTTTTAATCTCTATCTTTTCTTCATTTACACATTGCAGAACAAACAGAATGTGTTTGTAATTAATATTTCTGCTTGCATGCCTGTTGTGCCTCAATCTTTTAACAAATACAACTGAAGGATACCAGTTTAAATGATTATTGAAGCAGCTGAAGCTTACCAAACTCCCTCTTATATCCTGTGCAGCCCTAGTGACACTGGAAAAGAAGGTAGAAAAGATGGTGCCACAAAAATCAGCAAAAAATATATTTGTTCAATGTATTCACTTTCAGATGGCATTAAAAGGTAAATATAGGTGTGAGAAAGACATCGGCTGCCCTGGAAAGATGGTTGTGTAAACGTTCTGCTTATTTTGCTCTATTCAGTGGGTTGGTTGTTGCTTTTCTACCAATTGCTTTCCATTAATCACTTTGGTTCTAAAAGGCCTTAGAAGGAAATTGTTTACAGATATTTTCCTTTGCTCTGACAGAAATATGAAGCCATTTTCAATCAGCTCCCTCCTGTCCTGCATTTGTGGCCCAGCCATTTCCCCGTTTAAGTCAATCAGGACATAGCCATCGACTTAAACTGGAGCAGATGAAGCTCTTTACCTAGTAGTGGCTAAAAAGCCAGAGCAATGAATGTTTTCTATAAGCCAAAGTGTATTTTATTAGCTTAGCTTTTTTTTGTAGCTGATTAACTTTGTCCTCCAGTGCCAATATAGCAAAAGAGACCTCATAGGGCTCCTTTTAAGGAGCCTCAGGCTGCATTTGTTCTCAAGTGCACTTTGGACACTTTGCAACAAAGAGTTCCACTCAGAATTTTCTTAAGATCTAATAGTCATAGCCCAATGCACACTATTTAAAAGGCAAAAGCATCCTGATACAGTATATAATGCTTTTAGCTGTATGGGATTATTTTCTGGTCATTGTTTAAGAGCTACTCTCTGGAGATTTCTGTAGCAGTTTTTATGGGAATCTATTTATCATTACATGATGTTAATTCAGATGTTTTCATTGAGCCTATATACTTCTTGCCTCTACATTTATAATTGCACAAATTTATGATGCTGTGAAGTTCAGAAACTTGAGCAATCTAGTACAGATGATACTTGGGCCAAAGTAGCAGATTGTAGCCATCATTTCTAGTAGCTTTTCCTATAACTTTAAACAAACTAACCCGAACAGCTGAGATGGTCTGGGTTCCATAATATCAAACTATTTACATATGAACAAAGTCAACTTGAAAGCTCAGAAAGATACGCCTATTTAGAGGAAATGGACTAAACTGTAAGTTTGATTCTATAATCACATCTTAATTATGTTTCACTCATCAGTTACTGCTGGCCTTTGATGAATACTTCTGAGCAGCTGGTTCGCACACATGTCTGTCCTTGCTTGCAGAAGAGCTAGTGGGAAATCATCAAAACTTTTCAGTGGAAATCTGGCTCCACTGAAGTCAATGGCAAGACTCCCTCATGCTTCAGCAGAGTCTAGTCTTCAGTCTGGGATCCTGCCCACAGGCAATTACAAGAACAAAACAGGAAAAATGGTTTGGCTAGTGAGGGGTGGGGAGGAACGAGCTGGAGAAGATTGCTGGGAGGTGGTGGAAGAGAAATGGCAGTGATGAGGATGAGGGCACAGAAGACCTCAGGAGAAGGAGGACGCAGAGCATGGAGCAAAGGTAACAAAAGAGCAGTAAAAGGAGGCAAGGGTGTGAATAACTGAGAGTGGAGCTGAAATAAGTGGCACTGCTTTTCAGACCAAAGAAGAGAGTGTGTTTTAAATTAGTTCCTTAAAGGAAAAGAATGACTGTGGTGTGACGGGTGAGCTGAAAGGGTTAAAATCCTTCAGAAAGAAAACAGGCATTAAAGACCTTACTCTGTATTTAGGTCCAAATCAGCCCTGCCAGAACAGTTCATCCCACCTCTGGCCTGCTCCCAGGGAATCTTTTCCTTCATAACCCTCACAGCTGGACTAGGGCTGGGCCACGAGGCAGATGAATAGAAAAGGACAATCCATAGGACTGTGCCTGCTGATCTCTTTCCTGAGGACACCGCAACCTATGGCACATGGTCCACCCCATCCTGTGACCAAAGAGGCAAGAGAAGAGTGGAATTGGGGGCCCACATGCCTGTGACACAACTGTTGTAAGACAAAAAGCACCTGCACGGTGGATGTGAAGTAGATGCATCTCTGATCATATGAGAGAAGAGGTGCATCTCTGCAAGCTGCTGTGAGGCTTCCTGCAACAGCAACAAATACCACAGCATTGTACTGGTCTTTGATACCAGACATTTAGGCTATAACTGTCACACCAAGTGACATGGGCTTGGGACTGTCCTTGGGCACTGAGGCCAGCTGGTATGCAATGGCTTGCACACATACTTTTCTGTCTTCCAAAACCTTACAAAAGAGAGCCAAAGAGATTCTTCTGTCTCCCAAACCAAGGAAAGTTCTGCACCCAGTGCTCCCAGGCCTGTGCAAGCTCCTCTGATTATTTCTCACCTGGGAAAAAGCTAGCTGGCCAGACCAAAATATTGCCAGGAACTAGTCTACTAGCTGAACGGCCCAGATGGTTGAATCACTAAGCCTTGGAACACTGCTTGGTGCTATTTAACTCACTATTATAGAAACATTGATCCTGTTTTTCTATGAGGTATTCTTACTGCTTTACTTTGGTACGTGAGAAGGATCATTCACAGGTTATTTTCAGTACTTGTAGCTTCATTAATAACAGGAACCTGGGCAATTAGTTCAGAAAGAGCACTTTTTGTATTCCAGGACATAATGATCCCAAACTAGAGTGTGAGAAAAGAGCGCACAGAGGAAGCCTGGTGAATCAAGTTCTCCAGAGCCTGGACTACTTCGCAGAACCCACGGCTGGAGAGCTTTCCATAACCTGCCACTCTTTATTGGAGTCACCAAGACATGAGTACTGTCAGTTCGGTGTGTGGTGTTAGCTTACACCTGCATGGTCACCAGGATGCAGCAATCAGCTCTGAAGGTGACTTCAGGAACACAAAGATTCCCCATCGCTTCCACTGGGTGCCAGAGAAATCCTTGGTTTAGCTGGCCCCACATGCACAGCTGGAGAGATGGCAATTCCCTTCCTTCCTTGGCTGCTATCCAACACTAAGTCAGACGAGGGACTAAGAAACACCACTTTGTACACACTCTTATTACTGCCTTTCCATTCACAAATGTAAAAACATCCTTGATTTTTTCTGACAAAAATGTAAACAAGGAGACTAGCTGGCCCAGGGGATCTGTAATAGGATATAGGGCCTTTCACCTCTGTCTCATGAACAAAACGCAATTCCCCTCTGATGCACGTTCAGTGGCTTGTGAGAAGAGAGCTGGTGGTCTGAATCCAGTGTCATGTGTCTGCATCAGGAAGCCACTAGATTTGGGACTAATTAGGGTCTTTGTCAGCAGCCACCGCAGAGGGGCCAGTGAGGAACTGGTACCTCCTGCGCAGAGATAAGACACGCTGACTGTACGAGGGAAAGTGGTCTAGCTGATGCTGGTCCTGCATTTTCCCCTAGCTAGGAGCCAGTCTTTAGACATCCGTAGGAAAGCTAATCACAAGCATGAATTAACTTATAAGACTGTAATGAAAGACAACACTGTAAATCATACTTACGCAGTTTTGTAAGAGGGTGCTTGGTGACTCAGATATGCAATGCGGTATCTGGCAATGCATGTTTTGATGAATAAAAAAGGAGCTCTAATGGTCTTCAAAATCTGACATTGCATCACCTGGCTGTGAACACTCCTGTGCTGGCTCTGACCACAGCACTTGGAGATCTGCTGGCTGCCTGTCCCTGTTCCTAGGCGAAGGAATCAGACCTGCCTTGTGCTCGCGTGTGTGTGAGAAGGAAGGATGTGTGTCTTCCCTCTGCAAACAGCAGGACAGACCCCTTCCACATTGCACAAGAGGACTACCTCCAGCCGTAGCATTTCTGTTCCTAGGACTCAGAGGCTTAACTATCCATCATCTGAGGAGGGGGAACTCCAAACTCAGCAATACTGGTAGGTTACATGGGATCCCTCTGCTTCCAGCTGTTAAGTGCATGAATAATAGCTATAAATGCCTCTTTTTGTGTTATTCTGTTAAAAATGATTACTCAGCCTCAGACTCCTGTTGATGCAGTGGTGTCTCTGAATTCTCTCTGAGCTCTGCCCTGCCTTCAGACTGCTTCCACTTGGGTGCAACTGCACTGAATTTGGTTGGATACAGCGATGCCGTACAAGTAAATATCTACATTTGAACTGGATGTGTGACTGGCTATTCAAACTTGTGCTTATCCACACTGGGCTCTGCAGTACCCCTTGACACATGCAAATGCATTGAAATAGGGCTGAGTGTGTTTCTTTTCACTGTGGGCCTCCCCACCTCCAAAGCAACCAAACAAAAATGAACTGTAGGAGAAAATACTTGGAGAGAAATTTTCCATTAGCTGTGGTGGTGAGTCAGGCTATTGCAGCTCCTTTGCTGCTCAGTTCTGCTCTTCTGTCGGAGGCTGCTACCTTGAGGACAGAGTCCAAAGAGCAGAACGTGCAAAAGGCCCTCAGCTACTTCAGGAGAGAATCTGATGGCTTAGCTCCAGCCACCTCCTGCAGAAGTTCAAACTGAGCTCTCAGGGTTGAATGAGCTGTGGGGGAGAGCGGAGTAATATCTTGAGCTACATCGTCTGTTCACTAAATGAATATAACTAGACCCTGAATTCATCGGAAACTCGAAGAAAAACATTGAGCTAAGAAGGAAGCAAAAATAGACTGACCATTCTGAGTAAGTCTGAGATTGCAGCTCCTCAGTGGGTCCAGTTCCAGTACATCCTCCCGGTATTCCCCTCCTTCCTTCCCTGGTCACAGCAGAATTTTGCCCTCATTTATCCAGATGTCAGGTCTTTTCTTCTGGGGGATGCAAGAAAACAGCAAAGATGATGTAGCACTGGACACACTAACGTGCAGAAGTAAGCAAGGTCTTTCATCAAACCCAGAAAGAGGTTGATAACAAAAAGTGTCTGACAGGAGTTTTCAGACTATGGTTCATCAGATGCAGGAGACGATAGCTGTTTTCTGCTTTTAGTGGTGGGAGTGAGCACTGGGTGGATGCGTTACATGATTACTGATGGACCAAATGCACTGATAAAGTAAAAGTTAGCTAGCCATCTGCTCATATAAGCTGATTTAACCAAATTTCTTTAGAACCTTGAAACAGTGCGGTCAAAGAATCTCTATGGCATCAACATCCTCTCTGCAGGCTCTCCAAGTTCTTCAGGTTTCTCTGCTCTGATGGAAGTAGACAACGCAAAACACTGTGACAAAAGCACCCATTGGGCTGCCAGCTGCCTGACTGGGAACACGGGATATTAAAAACCCCTAAAAATTCCAGTACTCTAGAGATTTCGACTTCATTTTTTTTTTAGATAAGTCATTCAAGTCAATTAGATTCCTAACCATCTGCTTCTCTTAATAAGCCTGACATTCAGGCTCTTTCATATTTATTTAGTCTGAGCTCTTTCTTACTGCTCCTCTGCCCACACTATAGACATCAGGAACTTGATTTAAACAAGTAAAATAAACATTTGTGGATATGTTCATTGCAGTTAAAACCCCTGGGCTCCTGATCATTTTTGGGAAAGCAACAAAGCCAGAAGACTAAGGATCAGATCTGAGAAATTTCTTAACAAATCAAGACCCAGAACACACCTTTTGGCGATCATTTATGCATGGCAATACTTAAAATTCACTGAGGACCCCCCTGTTCAGCTTGAATGTGGAGCATTTCATACCAAACACTCTGGGAAAGAACCTCCTCTCTTTGTGGGCCCTGAGGTCCTGTCTTATTGTTTGCATCAGGGCACAGATTCCACTGAAAACTGGAGGGGAACTTACCGACCCAGATGGTTTAGGTACTTTCTTGTAGACAAAGCCATGGATCTGAGTCCCTTCAACATAAACTACTTAATGGGTAAATGCCCTGTTGACATAGCTGTGATATAAAAGATGAATGAAACACCAAGGTTGAAAATTTCCTTGTCATGATCGTTCAGACTTAGTGGGAGAACCACCTGACCTGGTTCAGGTGTCAGTCTTGATTTTTAGCAAGGGATGGGGCTCTGAGCAACCTGATCTAGTTGAAGATGTCCCTGCTCATTGCAGGGGGGGTTCGACTAGATGGCCTTTGAAGGTCCCTTCTAACCCAAACTATTCTATGATTCTACAATTCTGTGATTCTGTCATGCTTTTTGTGTGGTGTTTCATACTGGTTACCTACAGGTGCTGGTGGAACTTCATTCTGCTGAAGTGCCTCTGAGCTGAAGGGCACTGAAGATGTGTTCGAGGGAAGTGATTTAGGATGTTACCATTTCTACCACTACTGTTCCTCCTCTCTGCCAATGCTTAATGAGCAAAGCAAAGCTGGAAAAACAGTATCTGCTCAGATCTCAACAATTTCAGTGAAAATTGTTTAATTTATATTAAATTGTTTAGTTTATTTGAGCATACCTTTCTGTCAAAGGAGTAGTTTGTTAATTCCAGGAATGAGGCAGAGTGGAGGACTCATTCTTAAATTGCAATAGCTGGATTTTTTAAGTACTATTATCTGTTCCTTATTTTTCCCCAGGTCTCTTCAAGTTTAGACTCTGATGGTCTAGTGCCCAAATATGATATTGCAGTGTCTACTGTGCTACTCCCCACAGCAAGATCAGATAATCACCAATGTACTCCTTAATATTTCATCATCAAAATTTTCCACTAACACAGAAAACAAGATAAGCACCATTTCTAAATTACTTGAAATGCTAGGAGAGGGCGTAAACAAAATTTCATTCTCCTTCCCAACAGACTACACAAATCTGGCTGACCTTAGCTTTGTTTAGTTAGAAAGTTTCCACCGTGTCTCTCTATCTGGCTTTTCAGTGGGTGCTGTTAATGACTAAAAGTCAAGACTCAGATCTGCTTACTGCAAACAAGGAGCAATGTCTGACAAATCAATGATGAATGCTTGAGTTTTGGGCTCCCAGCCACGAGGGCAGAATATTCTGCAAAAAACCAGAGAGATTGGACACACAAGTCTGTACCCTGCAAGATAGATTTTCCCTTGTACAGCTTGGTGTGAGTGTCACAGTAGTCATGATCTCCTGCTGCTCTTTGGGAGGTATGAAGGATCACTTTATGAAGGCATTCATAAATTTTGGAGGTGTTAATTGGTTACCCAAGCACTGCAGTGCTTTGAGCCCTGTATGTATCTGCCACCCATCTGTTTCACCTCCTGTTTGTTAACACAGCTGGAAAAATTGATATGCAGGAACCCACCTCATCCCAGAAGTCTTTAAAAACTAATTGCTACTCCTGAACATCCAGCTAAATCAATCTAAAACAATTAGGGAATGAGCAGTTGAAGCAACAAAAACTGCAAAGCATCCTTTGGAAAGGCAATGCTAACTGGTGTGTTATTTGGATATACAGTGATGATAAGATAAAATTGTAATGGGCCTGGCAGGGGAGCCAGAGGTCATGATCCCTAAAGTATCACTGGATTTAGCTGATCTATATCGCTAGGGCTTAATGGTAACTTGTTTTTTTAAACAATACCTTTTGTTCTCAGTTAATGTACTTCTTGTTGGCTTTGGGCAGCAATCTAAGTAGTCACAGCCACCTGATGTTAAGTGTCGGCAAGGTGATAATCAGATTGTTTGCCTTTTAATCCCTACAGTAACGGATTAAAAAAAATCTAAAAGTGTGTTATAAATTACAGTTGGAACAACAATGTTAGTTTGATTGTTTGTGATGAGAGACAAGGTAGAAACAATCTTTTACCAGACTAACTGGTACACCTGCAAACAACAGTGAAGCTTTTGTCTCATACTCTTGTATCTTTCGTCCCTTGTCCACTGGAAGTGTGTAATCTTTTCTTTCTTCCCTCTAAAACTACAAATGGGGACACAAAAAGCTCAGGCAAAAAGACTGAAGTCCTTGCAGGACATTATGTGCATCCCAGAATGGACGTGTTTTCTCTGCCCTACCAGTTGGAGGTTTGGTGGAAGGGGGCTGGGAACACAGAACCCATGAGCAGCAGAGGGGGATAAAGTAGCTCAGCTACAGACGTGCCGTACTCAAGTGCTGGGAGCAGAAGCAACTTTTTTTCTGTCTCTATGATAAGCATTTTGAGCCTTCTGGCCATCAGCCAGTTCATCCCAGGTTACCAAATCTGTTGTTGGCATAAGTTTGGTTTTCTCATGGGGGAGTTTGTTACTCCCAGTATTTCACATGGACATTTAATAGAAATGAAACCTAAAGTGGCACTGTGGTTGGTTGGTTCTTCCAAATCAAGGATTTCCCATTGATGAGAGTCTGGTGCTCTTCTTCTCATGGCTCCAGTCCTTGAGAACAAAAGACTTTGATCCCGTCACGAGGATTAGCAGTTTTTTCCTCTACTTTGCCATGACCAGTTCTCATGGCAGAACCTCATGCATGTCTCTCTGACCCTAGTTTAGATGATGTTGGCTCCAATGTTTACTTTCTCTGTTAATTAGTAAAAACAATTTTTGCTTATTTCGTTATTGCAAGTGTACTGGATGATTGAAACATAGAGTGCTAGAAGGCTGTGTGTGGTAGCTCCTGTCATGTATGCTGGCCATTTGGAAAGTGAAGCAGGGTTTCATGGCCCATGACTGGTTGGAAACATGATATTAGGGAAGCTGGAGAATGAGAGACAGCAGATGAGTTGTTAAGTGCCACTGACCATCTAATCCTTACAAGTTTATAGCTACAAATCTGTGTTTGAACATAACTGAATTTCCTGCGACTACAGTTCAAATATCTGTACCTCACTGGTCACCTTCAGCCCCAGCATAGCCAAGGGAGATCCAGTCAGTATAATGAGGAGATGTAGAGCATTACTTGTCACATCCTAAAGAAGATGCCTCTCTGTGACTATGGAGATTGTAAGACAATGCTGACATCCGAAGTCATCTCTTTCACAGGTTCAAGCTTCCCACTGTACATCATCTTTCCTCATACATGAGTCATTTCAGGTCTTTCATCATCTATCTTGCCCTCTCTGTAACTTTTTCATTACACTATATTGTTTTCTATATTCTGAGATAAGAGCAATTTTCTTTATATGGACTAATAATGGATTTACAAGACAGCATAATGATGATCTCTGCTTTGATTTCTATTCCTTCTGGTAATTTCTAGCTTTTAATCTGCTTTTTGACTTCTACTGAGGTCTACCAAAGTGTTTCTGCAGAGTTACCAAACATAACCCAGACTCCCACTGCTCAGTAATAAGTCAGTTCATTTTACATGCAAAGTTAGGATTGTTTTACCCTACATTGGTTACTCGATCTTTTGGCTGCATTGACTTTATCTTGATATTTTGTCACTCAGTCACTGAGGGCTCAGTACAGTTGGCCACAAGCAGACAACCTACACCAGTGTCAGCACTGGAGGCCTTCCCAGCCCCTAGACTCTGCTCTGGAAAGGCTGCAGGAGCTCCCAGTTCATATCTGTCAGCACTATGCGGGCATCTCAGATCCTCGGGTCTCACGGGTAACACTATGCCGCTCTATTCGGGCAACTGAATTATACCTTCAGTCTCAAGGTTCTCCTAAAATTCTCCGCAGCCAGCCTACTTTGCAAAATACTGAATTATCATCAAACTTTCTCACTGCCCTGCTCAACCAGGTCACTTATGAGTATGTTCAAATTGTAAGAATTTGCTTTAGGAGTCAGTCTGGAGAGACCTGGCTATCCTGTTTATTTGACCATTTTTACAGAAACCAGAATATTGTTTTCCACATTTCCAGTCATTTAAAACAAATTAACCTCCATGCATTTTAATCAGTGAATAAGGTTTATTCTCACAGACTCAGTCCAGATTACTCCTTGATATTGGGTGTCAGTGTCTTTTATTATATCTTACATCAGAAGACATTCTTTTTTTTAGGTCCATATATAAATGCAGGGAAGATGTGAAACTTAATTCCTATCAATTGTACGGACAGAAGTATTTGCCAATTCAGTAACATGAGCTGGATTTTCCTCACACTAAATTTTCTAATACACAAAGATCTTTGGCCTCTGAAGGACATGGTGGTGTCACTCCCAGTTTAAGACATGCTATGTAAGACCTGCATGTTTTTACAGTTTTGACAGAGAAGTAGTTGTACTATTTGGTTTTCAGCATCAAAGAACACCTTCAATAGAAGGAAGAGCATAATTTTAGGTTTTCTAGAAACAAAAATGGCTAAGAGTAAGCTTGTGTTTACCAAAGCACTAGAATCGTTTAGAGAAAGGAAATTTAGGTGACTCAGGAAGAAAGTAATTCACTAGGCTGCCTTCCATTATTTCTTATATATTCTCAGTTCAAATTTAGCCCTGGAGCAGGAGGCCAGATTAAATGACTTCCTGAGATGCCTTTACATTTATTTCCTGTTATGACTTTTCAAAGCTTATGAGAAATGAAGGTAGAATGAAAGGAACACTCCCCTCAGTTGTGGTTCTTCCAGACAGTCCCTGAAATGTGTTTTTCCATTGATCTATTAATCTTCAGGTGAAGAACTGGTGGAGTTTGTACAGGTGATGATTTAATTAAAAAAACACTATTGAATGCAAAATAATCACAGAAATAGCCTGAATTTCAAAACCAATTAATTTTATTATCATAACAATAAAAATGGCATAAGCAGGTATATAATGTGTTTCTTTAGTTACTTTGCTAAACAATAATATGCAGCAACTTGCACTATTTATGCGAAATGTGAATAACCATGTTGAGTGAAGTACCTGGTACAGACGTAATAATAGCATACCTACTAAATAAATTAACTAGCTAAATTATCTTTTCTCAAAAAATATATGAGGTAACAGGAAGCAATGAGCCTAAACTGCAGACTTGACAGCAGCAGCGATTTTCTAACAGTGAGGATAATTAAGAACTGGCATAGACTGCTTAGACAAAAAGGAGATGGGATCACTATCAGAGAGGAGGAATATATGTGAGAAAGTACATATGCATTTGATGTTACATTGGCTCAGAAGGGTGGTCTAGATGACTTCTTCAAGCCCATTTAGCAGTATTTCTGTGATGGCAGATCAGCCTCTCACTCTTCCTTCCTTACCTCCAAACTATGACCTGTGAGGCTTCTTCATCTGGAAAACAAGACTGCCAAAGTTGCAGGAAAATCTGGTGTTATTGAAGTCTGCTGTTGGATTTTAGACCATAAGCACAGAAAACATGGCCTCAGACTCCCACGCAGCCTCCAGTGAGCCTCCAGTGGTTCTTCATGTGAGCGAACATCATCGCCAAGGTCAGATGCAGTGGGTGTAAAAGGTTGCATGTGCCCCTCTACATGCTTAAACTTTCCTGTGATTTATTTTCAAATGGTGTTCAGTGTTTCTGCTGACTCTGGCAGGCACAGGCATGGATCAAGCCCTTGATGACAATGTTGGTTTTCTGCAGTGGAGTCTGTTCCTGTGTGTGAGAAGTCATATATTACAGGAGGAACTTGCTATGACCCCTTACAGAGTTGAGAAAGTAAACTCAGGACACAAAATGGGCTGTTCAGGTTGGCATAAGACATTGTGCCTGGGCTCTGTTTCTGACTCTGTAGCTTGTTTACCGAATTGCTTTGGGGTGATCTCTAACCTAGATTTTGCCACCTGTAAGTTGAGGCTTGAAGTTGTGGTGATCTGTCTTATTGTTTTGCCATCTAGAAAGAGAAATGACCATGTAAAAGCTAATTCCTGCAATGCAGTAATGCTTAGAGCTCCCACACTCTTACCTAAGCATTGTCTGCTGGCAGTCTGTGGAGCATATCTGGCCCGTGGACCAACACTACCTCCCAGCAAACTGGGATGGCAGGTTGCTCTGATTGCCCGGTTTTCAGCAGGGACAGTGAAATGTGCTCCAGAAAGACTGTTACAGTAGTAGAAAAGGAAAGGCACTGGCCATGACATCTTGCCATTATGCCAGCAGCAACTTTGAGAGGATTGTAGATTAAAGGACTCTAGTCCCAAGGTCTGTTACCTATGGGGACATGTATTCTTCTCTGTCCTGTTACTACATTTTTAGGTGTGTCTAGCACATGGGGATAAGCGTCCTAAGACTGGCATCTGGCTCCTGACTTCAAAATGTTGGATCATTTAGAAAGCCCAGAGGAACAGAAAGAGGAACCACTAATGGCGGTGGAAATGGCATTACCTGCATAGTATTCCAAGAGGCAAACTAATAGAGGTACACATCCTCAGGAGAGGAAGACTATTCTATGGAAAAATGAAGGTGTAGACTCAAATTGTAACTTCAGTATATGAAAGTAGACCAATTCAGATAGCATGTCAGGAACACTGAGAAAAAAACTAATTTTACAGGATGATAGCTAGCAACACAAAAATACCCTTTTCGTCCTAAACAGTTAAAACCAAATTAAATACCTACTATATTAAATGTCTGTAGAAATAATGAATGTTGTCTCAAATTTCAGCTATATCATAGCAAAACTGGAACAAATCTTTTGTTCTCAAATCTACTTTATTTATTTTACTGAAAGTGTCTATTTGGAAAACCTTTAAAAAGTGATATACAACAATGTAAACTGCATTTGGCCATCATGTCAAGAACAGACCCAAGAGTCCCAGGTGGCTTCACACAGGAGAATTTTCTCCCCACCAACTGAAAGAAAAACACTTCATTCATGAGGTTTGAGGGAAGGAAATAAAATTTATACAGTGTTGTGTTTAAAACAGGCAGTACATGTCTGAGGGAAAAAAGAACAAATGAACTCAGCTGAGTTCTGTAGTGTCAGAAACCAGAGACCACCTGAAGAAGAGCTGCTGCTGTTTGGATATATGTGGCATCTATTCCTGCTTTGGGGCTCCACCTGGGTACTGGGGAAATCCCCAGGCAAGGTCTGGCTGTGGTTGAAGCCTTGACCATCCCCTCCTCTATTCTCTGCGTGTGGGACTCCCTGAAATGCTCTTTCCTTACTACTACAGTTAGTAGTTAGTACAGTTAGTAGTTAGTTACAGTTAGTACAGCAGTACTAACTCTTTTGAAGGCTAGTCTGAATGATACTGCCTAGCCAAGCTCTGCAGGACAGCTGTGAAGGGTATAAGTGCAGCAAGGCAGCAGAAATGGAGAATAGGATTGTTCATTTGGGGCATCTAGCCTTTTCATTCTGCAGAACCTGATCTCATAAGACAGCCAGGAACTCCTCTACAGGAGGGAACTTTGGGCTGGAGGACACCCCCCCAATAATTCAAAGTCTTCCTACCTCTTCCCAGTAGTGAGTATAGACCAGGGACAGGAAAGGTGGAGATAGAGCTTGTTTCTCCTTGCCAATCCAACACCAGAAGCATGGCAATGAGGTAAGGGAAATAAGGCTATTTTAATTCATGGTGGGGGGTGAATCTGGGCCCACCACCTTAAGATCATGGGAGTTCAAAGGTTAGTGGTACAGCTTGTCCGGACCCAAGGATTTAACCATAATATGCCAATTGATGAAGGTATGAGGAATGAAATAGTAGCGGCCAGCGTTTCCTAAACAATTCTCTTTATGTTCCCTCAGGGTCTGCAAAGCACATGGGCTTTCTGTGGCTGTGACGGGTGGTGGGGAGACATTGGGGCAGGGGCTCCCCTCTGCCCAAGCACCTTCCTGAGGAAGGTGGCTCTCGTGCTGCACTGGAGCTGAACCTGAGGATGGCAGTTGCTTGGAAGCCCTGAGTGGTTCCAGATACAGCGCTGTGGGGTGTTGTGGGGCTGGCACACAGGCTGCTGCTTCTGGCATTTGGCAAAACCCAGGAGGGAGAAGCTGGCCTAGCTGCACATAAATGTTTTCTCACACTGTAGCAAACCTTGCTAATTAGCAGCGAAGCTTCCCTTGGCTTTCACCAGGTTAATTCTCTGATATGTATTTTATGTCTTGGTCTATTTTTAATCCATGTATTGTGCATATCAGCGAGTTGTGCCTTATCTCTGTTAGCTCTGAAGAGACTCATTGCTCTCTGCAGTGGGCCAGCCACCACAGTGGTGACCAGAGTCAGCACCCTGCTGTGCGGTTTGGTCCTAGCTGGCTTCCAGCCATGGCATTAGCTTTAGCCTGGCAAAATAACCTTCCCAGGGAAGTGGTAGATTCCCCAGCATTGGGTGCTTTTAAGATTTGGCTGGACAAGATGCTGGGCCGTCTAGACTGTGCTTTTGCCAAGACAGATTAGATCAGATGATCCTTGAGGTCTCTTCCAACCTTGTCTTCTATGATTCTATGGAACGTGCTGCCTCTCCAAAGTCAAGGTGATCTTGCTTTAGTGAGCTCCAGGTGGGCAGTTAGAAGAGTGGGTGAATCAGTGACCTGTTTCCAACAGAGATACTTCCAGGAGTGCAAGTGATGAAACGCCTCGTTGCAGACAAAAATGCTTCCAATTTTGCCTCTGAATGTCTGGGCTTCTGTATCCTTGTTTCACATCTCTATCTCCCACCGACCGCAGATGAGGCTTTTACAAAAGCAGTTCTCACAGCAGTAAGTTCCCGCATCCCTGCCGCACGCACTGCAGTAGTTGTGCACTGTTACACGTGGTAGTGGCTGCACGGTCCCGTGCTGGGCTAATGTCGTGCCTCAGGCAGAGATCGGTAGTCACATCTGACTCCAATCCTCTTTCGTGGCAGTCTTAGCCTGACATTTTGGCTGGTCCAACTGGCTCCAGTGTGCAGAAGAGCTTAGCAAGCTGGTTGCTGTTTGCACTCGTGCCATTTACTGCCTATGCATAATCCGAGTTTCTAAGCTCTCTGTGCAATATTTTTCTTGAAAAATCAACTGCCTGGAAGATCGTTTGAGCTCCGCTCACAGCTCCTCAAGTTCACATCAGGTATGGCTGTGAGTGGTAGCTGCAGAATTTATAAACAGAGCAAATTCATCACCGAATGCGTAATGAGCCAGGCCTTGGAAATGAAGGACACCAGTTTCTTTCTTCAGCATCCTGTCTGGTCCGCATCTGACATGCTCAAGCCAAATAGACACCATCATGAGCATTCACGCTCTGGGCAGCAGCGGGAAAAAGCAACAAAGTGGGATTTCACAGCCCGAGCCTCTGCTATTGTTCTACACAAGATCTATAAATTAAATAAGGTCTCAAAGCTTCTCAGTAAATAAAGGCTTCTGAATAAATGCAGTTAATAAAAAAGGATCTCAGAAATGAGCAAATTTAGTTTTCTGTGAGAGTCCTACTGTATGTTGACCATGAAAAAATCTTTGTCTCAGTCCTTGCTGGTTTAAAGATTGATCTCTATGTGGACACTTGTGCCAAAGAGTATTTGAGATGTTCTATTTTGGGAAATCTATAGGGGAGGTTAATTTAGGTAAATCAGGGAATCCTGTTGAGATTTCAGAGAAAGAAAATCTGTAGGGGCTTACAGACTAAAAGCATTGGCCTGTGCTATTTTTCTGAAACAGCTTCAACTGTGGCCAGACTTGCGAAAATTTAAATGAGGTCTGCAGTTGGGATGAGTCCAGAAGGACAAGTTTTGGCTCCTCTAGTTTGGTACAGCGGGAAGAGGTGGGAAAGGTGTTGATAAACAGAAATGAACAGAAATGAAAAGGCTGCCACAGCTGGCTGACATTTAAAAGCTGTGAGCCACACTTTTTTTACTTCTAACTCCCAGCAACAGGGAGTTTTAAGGGCCAGATTCTCATACCAGCCATACCAAACTAAATGGGGAGTAACTCCCAGACCGCTCCTCGTTTACACCAAGAGGCAGATGTGAATCTGGATCTAAAAGGAAAGCTAGACAGGCCGTCATGCTGGGTAATGATGCAATATGTCAGAGCTGGGAATCAGGCTCCAGGCATTGCAGCGAGGACTAGAGGCACCTCGCTCTCACACGTACTCTCTGCAGGTGTTCAGGCTCTGCTGATTTCATCCTACATGACCTAAAATGTTTTACATTTATTCATTTCAGCATTTTCCTCAAAGTCCCAAGCCTTCCTTCTGCCGGGGCAAATGGCCATGGAGGTCTCGTGTTTGGTGGTTATAGCCCTGTGGCAAGGGAGGGATGATCCCAATCCCTCCGTCACTCAACTCCCATCCACTGGTTTGAACGTCTTGTTGGTATAAAGGAAAGATGAAGCCACAAGGACCTGGCAAAAGTCATTGAATTGCAGCTGTGGGAACACATCCTCTTGGATTTATAAACAGCAGCACAAATCTCCTGACTGCCACCAGGGACAGCTATGGCTTCATTTGGGTTTATTTCTTAGTCTGTTGAGGAAATCCTTCTCCCTTGCCCCTTTTCCCACTTACATTAGTCCAGGCTGCACACCCACTGCCTCTCCTGTGCTGAGCTGGCTCTGCAGCCTCCAGGCGTGGGAACAGATTTGTGAACTGTCTAGAAATAAACAGGCATGCTCTCCTACCCACACAGGCAAAGCTGACACTATATGCCCAACATTGCATTCCTTTGGGCTAAAAGTCCTCATTTCTTCCTTCATAATTTTATTGCATGCATTTTTTTTCAACTAAACTAATCTATTACTTCTCCCTATAGAACCATTAGATATGTGACATTTCCACCAAAACAATAATGTTTTCAAATGGTACGAGTGAAATGCTAGAGATTGGATTTAAAATGAGAAAAGAGAGATGTAAGCAACTAATAGGTTATTTCTCCAGCCCCAGAAAACTAAACTAACCTCTCAAGGACAAAAGGTTCCAAACAAACTTTTGAACTTCTTTACAAGTACTCCTTGAAATACTTCTAAATGAATATATCTATATTTATTACTGTATTTTATGAACTATTGTGCCTTGCTTCACACTGAAAATAATAAGTTGATGCACTAGTCTGAGAGGAATCAACTGAAAGACCTTGCTTTCTGCATGTCTGGGAATGTGTGATGCAAATATAAGTATTTTCTTCTTTGGCGATTGCTCATTTTCCTAGGGCTTATTCTCATAATGGCAAAAACCCATGACTTTTCATGTCCTAGTGGCTCTCTTTGTGACCTTATGGAATTAAAGGGAAAAGTCCAGACACAATAACTGCTTTAGGTGTGAGCTATAGCCAAATGGCCAAAATAGTACAAAATAAAACTAACAATGCAAGTTGTTGGCTTGTCAGAGCTAGGAGGCTTAAAACTCGTAGCCTAGCTTATTTCCTAAGTATGATTATTATGGAAACAGCCAAAGCAAAGTGTTGGAGTCACCTCTTTATAGCTCCTATGCAGAGCAGAAATAAGCCTGTGTCACTTGCAAGTGAGGAGCGTCACTGATGTATTCCTGCTTGTCTTCTGGGCCAGGAAGGCATAAGCTTTTTTGAACACCTTTTAGACCCTGAAGGCTTGATTTGGTTGCCAAACTGTAGACGTCTGGAGTCATATGACATGCCCTATTGTGCAGAGCTGGAAGATGCAGCAGCAGCTACAGTCCATTCAAACTGTCCTGGGGCTGAGGGGGCCAGTAGTTCATCCTGGGGTATCTCAGGCTCAGGCAGTTGAATCCCATTCAATTCCCCCATTCCCCTGCAGGTTGTCTGATGAAATCAGTCTTAGCAGTTTTAAGGAGATTTAGTTCGTGCTGATGATACCAAGCAGAACGTATTCCAGACAGCTAACATTCAAAAAGTAAAAATAAATTAATACATGTATAATTATACCTAAGTTCTAGGATCACCTCACCTGAAATCCATTTTACAGGCCATTGAGCTCCAAAGCAATTGTATGAAGCCCCTAAATTTGTGTTTAGCTGAGATGTCCATCAGTCAGGCACCAGACACTATCTGAAGACTTGGAGTGTTGGAAGAGCTATCACTTCCTCTGTTAATTTGCTCCAGTAATTAATCATGCTCACTCTTAAAAAAAAAAAAAAAAAAAGGCAAAAAACCCTCATTTGAATCTCATTTACTTATTATCTGAAATAAGGTCATGCCTCTGGCTTGTCTGGCGAAGACGTTGAAAATTGCTTCAATTATCCTTGCTTATCTGAATGTAATCCCTAAAATATCAGATAAGTGGAGCTGCAAGGTAGTGCCATTGGCACCAAGCCTGCAAAATGAATGATGTTTTTCCCCGGTCCAGGGTGGAATCTTTCCTTCTCACTTATTTACTACTAAGTCAGCAGTGTTTTCTTTCATTCATTCACCTGCATTAGAAGGAGACGTGCTGGAAACAGAAAAAAAGTGTCATGAGACAAAGGAGGTAGAAATGACAGGGATATCATGTATTCATTAAAATTTATAGGTATGCGTCTCAGATGGTCTGATTTACTGTCTCCAAAGAATTATGCTGCATGGAAATATTTCATGCAGCCTAGGGGTGTGTGAGATTTCAAAACTGTTATGTGTAAAAATGTCCTGGATTAATGCCATGTAAAAAGGAAAAAAGAAGTCCAACAGTAAAAAAGAAAATCTTAATAAGATGTTGGTTGGAATTCAGATGTGAACCCCGGAATATTTATATTGATGCTATTTCTCTCTTGCTTTCAGCTCATCCAGCAGATACATGTTACTAGCAAAGGCTTGCTCTGGATCCCCCCTTTTAACCAGGAAGGAAACCTCTCATTACTCTCTGCAGTGCTGTGCTGAGCCCCCTTGAGGGCTCAAGCTTTTATCCTCATCCCACTTCTTTGAGGTTGGCAAATAACGTTATCTCAAATCAGCTAATGGCAGAGTGGGGGCACAGTAAGGTTGGAGGGTCAGTCCTCCCACCTGTGGGAACTCTGGGCAGGCAGGTGAGCAGGGACCACACGTCCCACACGTGGGTCTGATGCAACCACTGCCTTCTCTTGCCCTTTGCTACAGCTCCTCCAACCAGCCCTTCTATGGGGAGAATACTCATATTGCAGCATCTACTATATTTTTCTTTATTAAGACACAAAAGGTTGTGATCTGCTTGTTAAAGATGGTTTCCTAAATCTGGGGTCTCCTGGATTCCTCTTGCATATGATAATTCATAGCTCCCTGACAAAGCAGACACATTTTTACCTGATTTTTTACAATTTACTCACAGTCATTTTAGATCCACAAACTCATGCTGAAAAAACGAATCTCCAACCCTAAAAACAAATGATCAAGCAGGAAAACAGCCTGCCGGTGACTCAGTAACATTTCTTTTGCATTTTTTGTTAATTAATTGCATGCCACTCGGCTTTGCACGTCCACCACACTAGATTTTACCTACCCTTTAGCCTCGGCTGAGCGGGCTGTACTAAACCATTCTTGGATGAACGCTCTCCTTTCTTCTCCACCTGCCCCATTCCCCACTCTGGGGCCCTGGGGACCTTGCTGCCCACTATTTTTGTAGTGTGTGTTATAGATGGAAACAAAAAAATCTCAAAGGACACAGAGAGGAAACAAAAGTCCCCGCTAATGCCCTGGCGCAGGGCTGTGCGTGGTGAGAGGGAGGGCTGATGCTTCAGGAGCTTCTCTATCAGCATCCCGCTGTGTATTATCTTTCTACACAGTCCAGTCCCCACACAAAAGAGTTAATCACGAAGTCATCATCCTGAAAAAGATCAACACAAATGACTCTTGCTTATACATTGCTGGGGTTGTGTTAACATACATTTCCAGGCTGGGTTCCCCAGGGTTGGATCCAGCTGTGTTAATCTGCTTCTATCCGATGCAGCCAGAGGCAAGTTAATCTTTTCTGTCAGTCTTGCTTTTAAAGGCAATGCGAAAGAAAAGCAAGAGAAGCTCTGAGACAAGAGCTAAACAGCTTTTAAAGGAGCTAAAAGGAGGCTGTTTTGTACAATTGTTAATTTGAATTGCCTACTTTTAAAGCTCATCTGGTTGTGCTGACAGTAAAGGAGGCAGAAGGCAGTGCTGCCCTGTGAGGCTATGGGGTCCTGGGGATAGACCAGGCAGAAAGGCAGCAACTGACTCTGCAGAAAGAAATAGTGTAAATATTTTGGCTGCCACAGTAAAGACCATTTAATGGAAGTTAAGGGCAACAAAGAGATTGAGGGGTGGCTCAGGTGGCTGTGGGATGTTTTCGTAGACCCTCAGAGGAAGCAAGACAGGATGTATTTGAGAGTCCCAACTACTTGAAGTAGCCATGCATGATCCTCCTGTTTCCATGCAGAAACAAAGCACTGTTCCCTCTTTTAACAATAAATGAAGAAAGAAGATGGGAGCTGTCAGGCAAGGTGGGGAAAGAAGGGAATGGGGCAAGATGCCACGGAAGCTTCCCCTCAAGTGAGAAGACCAGGGCTCCTATGGCCCTGATCTGTTGTCACAATGTCCCACAGCTTAAACTGAAGGTGTGGCATGATCCCTATACATACTTTAAGGAAAATGAAAAAAGCGAAAGAAAACATCCCACAGACAAGCTGCAGCCGCAACCCCTTCAAAGCAGGGGGAAGTAAAACTGCCTGCTCAGTCTGTATACTCTCTGTCCCAGTGCACAGTGACAAAACCTTAATTTGCACAACAACATGTGATTATTTCCACAAACCATTCCAAAATGAAGTTTGCAAAAAAAAGGTAATCCTTTTCAAAAAACTTTAACGCAAAAAGCTTTTTTTTTCCCCATTGAAAGTTTATCTCTGTGTATTCCTTTACCCCCTGATTTGCTCTGTTAAGAATGGGGATAGCTGCATGGAGCTGAAAATTATTTCTGTGCCGAAATCCATGAGTCTATGAACTGCTTAAATCTGACATAATGGAAAAAAATAGAAGCCAACTTGTTCAGAGAATTGTTTAGAGAGATTTTCATTCTCCTCCCACTTGCAGACTGAATCCCTTAAAGAGTGCATGACGGGCATTTGAAGAAACACCTTCTGTTACTCAGGGAAGAGTAGATGCATTTCAAACCAATCCAAGTCAGTCCTGACCCTTTTGGTGATGCTGTGCACTTAGAAAAGCCCCACTGGAAGTATTTTCCCTGGGAGATAGCACTTCTTCCCCTGCCCCATAAGCCCACAGAGAAGCTGTAGAATCTTTTTACCACTCTGCTTGTTCCTAACAAAGAACCCAGTGTTTAGTGTCTCCCAGGCTGGTGCGCAGGTAAGCACCATCTTAGTGAGACGTTTGAAACTAGACAATCTTTGACACCCTGAATTCTGCCTCTGTCTTGGGTGGTTTGGATCTTTGGAAATGACTCAGCTTAAAAAGAAAGCATACCATGTCATAGAATTATAGAATTGTTTTGGTTGGAAAAGACCTTCAAGGTCACCTAGCACTGCCAAGTTGCCACTAAACCATGTCCCTCAGCACCACATCTACACGTCTTTTAAACACCTCCAGGGATGGCGACTCCACCACTTCCCTGGGCAGCCTGTTCCAATGCTTAATAACCCTTTCAGTGAAGAAATTTGTCCTAACATCCAATCTAAACTTCCCCTGGTGCAACTTGAGGCCGTTTCCTCTTGTCCTATTGCTTGTTACTTGGGAGAAGAGACAGACACAAACCTCTCTATGACCTCTTTTCAGGTAGTTGTAGAGAGCAATAGGGTCTCCCGTAAGTGTCCTTTTCTCCAGGCTAAACAATCCCAGTTCCCTCAGCTGCTCCTCATCAGACTTGCTCTCCAGACCCCTCACCAGCTTTTTTGCCCTTCCCTGGACATGCTTCAACAGCGTCGTCTGAGGTTGCTATGGGAAGAACATTGCTAAAATGTCACTGACCAAGCCAAATACAAGAGCCCGTCCTGCTCCTCTGTGCAGCAATGGTGGCTGAAGGCACATGGGGCTGCAGCTCAGCCTGCGCGCCAGTGAGCATCATGCAGGCAGGAGAGCAAAAAGTGTTGGCTTTCTCACATATTTTAGAGTTTGACTGGGGAAGGTCTGGAGAAAACACAAGTATCTCAACATTAGAGGAGATGTATTTAAGACAGCATGTAATGAGTAGCATAAGTTTGACTGGAACTCCCTGAGATGGGAAAATATTTCTAAAAAGCATGTTTGGCACGAGCCTGCAAGCTAAATCCTATTGTAAGTAGAGGGAAAGAGTGACATAGGGCAACTTAGATAGTAAAGCGTATCTTTGAGGCTTTTAAGAAATATAAACAAATGGGAAACAAGAAGTACTGGGAAAACTATTGTAAACAAGCCAAAGGAAGGTAAAAAACGTTTTATAGAGTAGCAAAAAAAAAAAGAAATACTGAACCTTGAATTTTTCTGAACATTTCAACTAGCAACCACAGAATCTTCAAAAAATATTTGCAGTTGACCAAGGAGGGAAGAGAAAATACATTCAGATATAAAAAGGAAAAAAAGAAGACAATTGATGACTAAGCAATGGGAGAAGGAAAGGAGATGTATTAAATCATTCATCTTCTTTATTTACTTACAGAATTGGAGAGCTGCTTAAGACATTGGCTGACATTGGCAAACAGTGGTAGAGGAAGCAGGAGGAAGGATGGAGAATAAAAAGTCTGTCAGGCTCAGCAGACAAGACTGCCTACTCAGATGCACATTTCTTATTAATTAAAATCTTAATTTCATAAGGATTTCTTTCCTCAATTTAAATCCCTGGTCATGTACAGCTATACCTGCATTGCATTGCTGTCTCTGCTGTCCCCTTGAGATGAAGCAACTCCCTTGAGGGTATTTTAAGACGTCTTAAGGCTGGGAAAGGTCTGCATGAGCGAGATATAACAGTGATCTATAAAATAGGTAGTGGAACAAGAAAGGTGAATTCTTCCAGTATAAAAGTCAAAGGACATGAAACTAAACTAGTGGGTAATACTTTCAGAGCAAATAAAAAGAGGCCCTTCATTGACTGCATATAATGCATGGTTATTCTATGGCCCATAGCATGGTAGAGTTGCAAATATTTCCATTAATTTAAAAAAAAAAAAAATCAGGAGGATAAATGAAAGAAAAATCCACCAAGGATTATTAAATATAAAAGCATTAACTTTAACTTAAGATATCCCTGAGTCACAAGTCACAGGACCTTGGAAGAGCACTCCAGGGAAGCATTCCTGCGTGCTTGCCCTGTCCTTGCATCCTTCCTCAGATAACATCTGCCGTGTCTGCTCTGCTGCTGGGGGCAGGACACCATACCAAATGGACCTGTGCTCTAATCCAGTACAGATGTTCTCATATTAAGTTTGTGTGCTGCACTGTGTAGTAACCGGGGAATTGATCTGGGTAAAAAATAATCCAGTGAGTTTTGGTTTTTTTGTTTTTAACCCTGATCAATTCCCTGATCCGGTTGACTAGTTGGCCAAATAAACAATCAGACTGGCTCTGCTAAGGAAGTGAGGGGAAGAAGGATGAGCAGAATTTGGTGATGGGATGGAAGAGCAGGGGGAAACAGAAGGGTTGACTAAGCCATTTTTGTCACTGAAAGAAATTCTTGTGAAGCCAAAAATACCGATGGCATAAGTCAGAACCTGAATCATTTCTGTGTGGATGCTGCATGGTCAATAAAGCCTGCATAAAGCCACATGTCTCCATGTGCTATTTTAATGGTTGCACAGAAAAACGAGAGAATAAGATCCTCCGTTAGACTCCTGGAAGAGCTAGCCCGGGCAAGAAGCCCAGCCCTCCCTCCTGCTCCCCTCAGCAGAAGCACTGTGTTGACTTCGCCAGCACAGACCAAGAGGTGATTCGTGCCATTTCTGGAGCTGTGGACTGGGAGAGGCCGAGTTTCATTTCTGAGTACTGCACGCTTGAAAGTAATGGGGTAAAAGGCAGTACTATCAGTTTTACAGAGCTAAATTTCTTTTTTCTTTTCTGTATCGAGCATTAAGGATAATTTTGGCTCTTTGCTTAAATAAAAAAAAAAATCATTGATTTTTTTTTTTAAATAAAAATATTGTCCTGTACAAAAAGTGTGGCATTTCTGCTCAGATCATAATACGTGTGCTAATGTATCCAGGCCAAGAAGTGAAAGAAAAGAAGGACTGAAGTAGAGATGGCCATAGCTTTGGAACTAAATCTCGAGGTATTTTTTCCCTTCTCCCTTCCATGAGATTTCATGGGAACACTAAAAACAGAAACAGCCCCAATTTCTAAATTTTACAGATGTAGCTTACCTTAACATTTGTTCAAACCGGAAAGGCAGTTTCAAAAAATTCCCTCTTTTCCAGATTTCTTAAATGATAACCCTTAAGGTTCAGGTATTCAGAGCTGGAAGCTCAGAAGTCTTTAGCAATCTCCGCACCAAAACCTTACAGACAATCTGCAGGGTAAGAAAAAATCTGTCTCTTGCTGACAGCTTTTGTAGTAACATGAGTCATCATCACTCCAGCTACAGTTAAATTTCCTTTGCTTGTCTTCATATGGCAGCTTGGATTTACTCCTCACACTACCTTGCACCGCTTTGAGAAGAGCTTTATGAGTGGGGTAGCAAATGCAATGTTTTCTTCCAGCTTTCGTTGACAGTACATTACCGTGCTTTTCATTCTGCTTAGGTGATGCGTTTAGATCTTGCCTGCGAGTCAGCAAGTTTAGGTGGCCAGACAGATTTTGTAGACAGCTAACTGAGCCTGCTTTCTAAATGTAAGTAAATAACTGATCAGTAAAACATATAATTGTCCTCTTTTCTAATGGCAAAGGCTCATCTTTGTGGTCCAAACTGGGCCAGGCTCTTTCCACCTGCGCAGATCACACCTAACTGCAAAGAGTTTGCTCCTTATTCAAGTCTCCTGCAGAGATTGCTGAAAAATGAAGATTGACTCTAGGTACTCCCAGGTAAGGTTGCATAGAATATACTTCAACTGCTTTACAACAACTCAAGCAGCCATAAATTTGTTAGCAATCTGTGTGATTCTTTCCTTAGCTGTGCTTTACATGGGGTAAACACGGAGGGAGAAATAGGCCAGTGAGGAGAGCACTGGGGTCTCCAGGAGGGCTGTAATGGATTCCTCACTCTCCCACAGATTAACTGTGGGACCCTGTTAAAGATGTTTAATCTTTCCTCATTTCTGTTTAGTTAGACATAAAAGCTCTCATGACGTGAATTAGCTCTTCTTATATGTGTATATACTACATCTCACATGACGAGGACCTTATCTGACTTTGTATCTTTGGATGCAACTAAAATTCAGGCAATGAGTGCCGCTAATGTTGATGCTGTTAGTAATAACAATCCAATTATAATATTCAACAGTTGTAACTGAAAATGAAAAGTGTAGCAGTTCAGAGAGATCTGAATGTTTAAAGAAAAAAAAAGACTATCATTCAGAAAGTGAATTTGTCCTAGAAAGATCTCATAATTTTAGTACTAATCTACATCTGTTCCTTGGCATGCTACAGATTTACCATGTGAACTGTGGCTATGGTCTCTTCCTCTTCCTGTCCCTTAGCCTTCTGTCATTAAAATGGGATTATTGATACTTAGAGAGGAACTGAGAGTGCTTTTGGAGATCCTAGGAGATGAAAGGAAGCCAAATTCCTTACCTGCTTGGAAAGTGCAGACTAAAAAATTAGATCATACCTTGACTTTTATGTAACCTTGTGTAATTCTACAAATGTCCTACATTGTGAGTATTTGTCCTAAATGTCTGTGTATTTCTTGGAATGTCCTAGTTTTTGCAAAAGATTTGATGTAAGCTGGCTATAATGTGAACAATACCAAGACCTAGAGCATTAGTTTCCATCTAGAGCTGATATTTTCTGAGTGAGTTCCTAGTGCTCTGGGTTCTTCTTTCAGACTTGCTGACTGGCATCTGCCTGTCTTGTGAAACCTTGTTTGCTCCTGTTAGCATCAATCATCTCTACATTTGTAGCAGAATATATAGGGAGAACGTGACGCTCCTTGTTCCCTGCTTTAAATCATGAATTCTTACCAAATAAGTTCAAAGGCCAGAGCACATACTTCAGTATCCTCTCACTTCTGATTTTCTTGAGAAGAATTATTTTAAAATTATATCCTTGAATCAGTCTGCAAAACAGAGATAAGACACAGCACTGTGTAAGGCAGAGTGCCGTAGTCAGTGTTAATGTACCTGGTACCTGGAACCAGGTTATCACAACTAACACATTGCTAAGCTGAGCACTTCAAAGTACATCATCATGAAAAAATCAAAACTATAAAAAGTTTGAAGAACATAGTATTCTTTCAGGTGAAACATTTTTCTGGCTTGGCTGATGGCTAAATACACCATTGGTTTATATGACTGTCTTAATGAGATTATTGTGACTACTTTTTTTCCCCTTAAGCTCTGTCAGGAGTTCAGTGTTAGAGGTTTAAGAAACCCGTGTAACTGAAATATTACCAACAAGGGGGAAAGGTGTATAGTATCTATTTCAATAAGTTTTCCTGGTGTCAAGAAGCACAAGCTAGCTGAAGGAAACCATGAAGGCAATTTCACTTACGGCAGGAAGAAAGAGGCACCTTTACCAAATTCAGTGGTAACCTCTATTACGATTAATTTGGAATTATAAAGTAGGTCTGGAAGGGGGGAGATCCTGTAGTTCATAACCCTCCTCCAGGCAGGTCCAGACAGTCCTGAATCACTTGCGGGGAATGTTTGTGTAACCCCTTCCTACAATCCTCCAGTAAATGAGATTCCACAACTTCCCAGGAGAACCTGCTCCAGGCCTTACTGTCACTATTATTGAAAATATTTTTCCAGCGTCTAACCTAAACTTCCGTTGCTTGATTTCAGTCCAGACTTTGTATCTGTGCCCATCAGACAGAGAGAAAAGAAGCCCTCCATTTTTCACAGATAACTTCTATATTGCAAAATATCACAGTTACTGCAAACTTCTCTTTTCTGGAAGAGGGCCTGATTGAGTTTCCATAATTTAACTGTGTTATCATGTGTTTACTGAGCTGTAGTTTTTAAGCATTTTGGCGGGCTTAACCCACCAAAGAGAGAAGTGAGATGCTTTGGCTTCACCCAGCCATGAACGTCCAGCTGATGCGCAGATACTGCAGACAGTGGTTGTGTGTCTGTGTCCTCAGCCTCTAGCTCAGAAAAAACAATTTTTTGGCTGAAATTTTCCCAAAGCTACTCAACCTAGGCATCACCGGATCTCTGTCATGGAAAATTTAAATTAACAAATGGTTGAAGTTTGACAATGTGGTAATCAAAATGTAGAATCTTATAAGGCAATGTTAACAAATCTACTATTACTTCTGCTCGATTTATATAGACACGTGTATGTCCATGGGTATCCAGGCAAATACATGGATACTAGTCTCTGCACTTAAATAATTCCCTTCATCTCCTGCTTTTTCTTTAAATATTCTTGAAATGTTCATATCAGATAAACAAAGAAACAGAAAAATGCACTTTTGTTTTTAATAGCTTGGCCTTGAGTCTCTGATAGCATGACTGTGAATCATATAAATGTAGGCTACATGCTTTTATGGTTAATGCTTCAGTAAAATATTTTCTATTGGTATTACAGACATCTTAAGAAGCTTTTCTAGCTGTATTTTAAGCTCTAAACTTTTTTTTTTTTGGCTTGACATAAATTAATTTATGCTATTTTTCCATAATATGTAAGATGCAGCGGTTTTATTAATGTGAATTATAATAGCTACAATCTTTATGTTTCTCTATAGCTTTGGAGGAAAAACACCACCAAAAAAAATCTCAATTGGAACAAGGCTTTCTGACTTGTAGGTTTAGTTTTCTGTTGGCTTTGGAACTTTTACCACTTTCCTCTCATTCTTGGTGATCCTTCCTTGCACAGAAAGCAGTGATGTTAAACATTGCAATCAGGTGTGTTCTGAGTCAGGGAGAAAGAAATCCCACATGCACTGTTGATTGAAGAAAGCTGTGAACAGCAAACTTCTTACGTGGAAAACTACTGCCCTGTTATTTTAATGGTAATATCAGTTTAATCCAGGTAAAACTACAAAGCTTTTAGCATTCACAACAAATACATTTAACATTGGAGCACTCATATAATCTACTAATAAATAATATATTTAAATATAAGTATGGTAAGGAAATTACTTGATTTATATATTTACATCTGTATGGGACATAATCCCTTGGGGATAAAAAACCCCACTGTGCAACAATTATCCTATTTGATGTATGACAGTTTTGGAGGTATGTAGGCTTTACTTACCCCACCCTCCCCTTTTTTTGGAGTTAAGATAAAATTTATTCTGATCACAAGTATGAGCGTGAGCTGAAGAATACTTACTGTTATAACCAAATTCATTGGAAAGCAACTTATTTTCTGTTAAACCACAAAGTACTGGGAAGAGTAACGTCATGTTTTATTCTTTAGGGATTAAATTAACTCGCTTCTAAATTCTAATTCTCCAAGTAAAATAAAGTGGATTTTCAGATAATTTCTTTCTGGTTTTAACGTCCAATGTGTGGTAAACACAGAAACAAGTAATATACCTGCTTTCTAGTATATCTTTTCTCTTTCTTTCTTTTTTCAGTATGGTAGGTTTTAAGACGGATTTAAGGAGGATTTAACTGGTGCCTGAATCCTGTGCTACCATTTCGTGTAGGGCAGATCGTTGCCCTGTATGAACTCAAGTCTGCAATGAATTCCTCTTGTATTTTGTAACAGTTCTGTGTCTTTATGCAGCGGGAGTTTGCTGATTCTTAATTATGCCCTGGAGAGATGAGAGAAGCAGAGCCATCACTAACCTTCTAAGGTTTGGTGGGAAAATATATATGCTTACTCACTGTTTACTGGTTTTGCTGGTTTGTTTTTTTGGTTGTTTTTTTTTTTTTTTTTTTTGCAACATGCACATAATACCACTGTAGATGCGCAGAACTAAAAATAAGTTTTAAATATTTTGTTGAGTCACTCTACTTCGAAGACTAAGGCTTGTAGTATCATGAGCATTTTAAGCAAATGTAACTCAGCCATGCTGCTAAATTATCTACCAGCCCTCATTGGCACATTCCTGCTCCTGCAGCATCCCTACAGGAAGCTGACCCAGCTTAACATTAAACTGACAAATAAAGAATGAGTTTGCAATAGGGATTGTTCCTCTGATCTTCATCATGTGGCTAAATCAACGTTTGTGCTGAGACATGGAGGGAGCAGCACAGGGTGCTGCAGTGAGGCAGGGGTGAGCATCTGGACGGCAGTGCCAGCTTGCGTGGGTTGCCTGTGCTTTTATGGTGCCCGAGGAGAATTGTAAGAGGTGGTTTCTCAGCTGGACTGTGTTTCCTTTCATAAAAGAGTCTTGATTTTCTACAGAACAACCCTGACTATTGCATAGGTGCACGGCACCTCCAGATGTCAGGTCCTTTTACACAGATATCAAAACAGCAGTTGAAAGGCATAGCTTAATCACCCAAGTTAGAAAAAAATTCCCAAATTAACTTTGCCTAAAGTAACAGGGTTTGTACTCTACTTATTAAATAAAAGAAGTAGGGCCTGTAGAAAATGTTCTTAGAATAAGAACATAAAAATGCATTATAAAGTTCAGCACCTTATTTTTATGATTCCCATAAAGTCCATGAGATAACAATGTTTGCCTACTAAATTAATTTTCATCAGGCTTCATTGCACAGTCTGTTCTCCCGATGTTTCCCAGGGGCAGCTGCTTAAAGTTCTTGATTTAAATCATTAAATGTTTGATTTATGGTGCATGCTTCCGGAGCCTTAGCACTTTTCCAACTCATATTGCAGTATGTCCTTATCCTAATCATGTTACTGTTTAAATATATTTGGATGGCGGGGGATTAAAGTGAACCAGCCTGTTCATTTTCTTACAAAGGAACAAGATTATTTATCTGACAGTTGCTGTAACAGGCAGAGAACGTAACTCAGAACAGCCTTGTTAGCAAGTTGGAGGCAGACTTACTGCCTCATTGATGTTTGAATAATATTAGCTGGTGCGGTCTTGCTTCTAAAATATATTCCCTTTGGATAAGATCCTTATCTGCACTGGAAATAGTTGATTATTTGCATGCTGGAATAAATTTAACATTTTTTTCTTTCTTGAAACAAGACAGAAAGAAGTCAACACCTCCAAGCTTGGAAGATATGAAGCACAGGGCTGGAGGGCATGCTTTTTCTAAGACATTTCTCCAACCTCCAGCTGCTGCTCAGAGTAACTACTCACCTTTGATTTTTGTTTAAAAAAATGTGGAGGAATTATATGTTCTTTTGCAGTGGGAAAGAAAGAGATCATAGAATCATAGAAAGGTTAGAGTTGAAAGGGACCTTAAAGATCATCGAGTTCCAACCCCCCTGCCATAGGTAGGGACACGTCTACTAGACCCAGCTGCTCAAAGCCCCATCCAGCCTGGCCTTAAACACTTTCAGGGATGGGGCATCCACAACTTCCTGAAGAGATCTGAAGAGATATTTGCTGATACCTGAAAGATATCAGCAAAGACCCATACCAGCCTCACTGACCTATTAAAAGGACCTTTGCATCATACATAATTATTATTAAACTGTATATTAGAAAGCAAACAGCAGATGAAGATAGTACTTTTTAATGTTATTTCTATAATTATAGACTCAATTCAGACCTATTGGAGACAGTCCTCAATGTAGCTGGGGACAAGTGTTGTGTCCTTCCATAGCTTAGATGGGAGTGGAAAAAGTTTTTCTGACTATTGACCTACTCAAAGCAATAAATCTTCCATATTTTTTTTCAGATTTGTTTGGTACAATGTCATATGTCCAACAATCATCTTAAAAGCAGGAGAACAGTGAAGGAGGTAGCATGAGCATAACCATTCACATGTAAAAAAACATTTCTCAATCCAAATGTGTTTGTGATATTTTGTACTCAGTTCTGTGCATATTTCAACACTGCAGCATTGCTGGTAAGAATACTGGTGCAAAGTCTATTTAAAACTGGAATGCTTAGAAATTTGCCGAAAGCAAGTATCAAATTGTTCACAGATGGAAGCTGGTGGTGTTCTTGCAAGTCTCTTCTCATTGTTTTCTGTTTTCAGAAAATAGAATTTAATACAGTGGTGCAACTTTAAAGAGAACGTACTAGGAGTAGAATAAATCATGCTGCCTCTCTCCTCCCAGCAAACACCACTTCTTTAGCCAGCTGAAAGACTCCAATATTCGTTTATGTTTGACACTGATCATTTATTTCGATTTACAAGAACAAGGGAATTATGGGTGCTGACAAGAAAACTGTGGGAATTATGCTGGAGTGATTTTGAATGTTATGAGTCAGGGTTACTGCCCCATCACTTTGCCAGATGTTACCAGCCCCTTTGACTACAGCAGCAGCAGTTAACTCTGTACTTCAGCTCAGCTGCTGTACTTCATAACCTGGTGTGTTAACCTCCCCTTTGATTTCTTTCCTTTCCGCTGATTTATAGGATTCAGTTACATCCCATTTAGAGGATGAATAGGGTTCAGTTTCATCCAAAAGGAGTTCAGGTCATCCAGACTACACCACAGTGTGAACCAAAGCACAGAAAATGGGAACTATTGGGATATTTGCTTTGAGGGCACCTCTAACCTTAACTACAACTGTGATGGAGACACAAACTCAGCAGGTAACAATAAATAATAGGTAGTGACAGTGGAGACAAGTGGGTGAAGTACATGAGCTCCCAGAGGAAATATAACAAAACTGTATTTTTTTCCTTACACAACAGAAAGAATGAACATTAAATCAAAGTCTCCTTTAAGGCCTTTTCTGCACAATACTACTTTCAGTTTCTAATAATCATTATCATAGAATCATACAACAGCCCAGTTTGTAAGAGACCTCAAAAGATCATCTGGTCCAAGCTTGTGTGGGAAAGGGAGACTAGATGAGAACATCTAGCACCCAGTCCAATTGCATCTTGAAAACTCCCAGTGATGGGAACTCACACACATCCCTGGGGAGGTTGTTCCAGTAAATGATTGTTCTCACTGTAAAAAATTTCTTTTTTACATGGAGATGAAACCCCTCCCAATACAACTGGCACCTGTTGCCCCTTAGCCTCTCCGTGTCGCTACTTGTGAAGAGAGAGCCTCCATACTCTTTGTAGTTTCCCTTTAAATACTGGAGTATTACAATGAAGTCCCCCTGAGCCTTCTCTTCTCCAGGGACAAAAGACCTAACTCCTTCACAGTCTTCCCCTCACCTCACCCTCTCCAGTTTGTCCATGTTTTCCTTCAATTCTGGGGGCCAGAACTGGACACAGTCCTCCGGGTGTGATCTGACAAGCACTGAGTAGAGTGGGATGATCCTGTCGCTCTCTCTGCCAGTAATGTCCCTGTGGATGCAGCCCAGGATCCGATTTGCCTTCATTGCTTCAGGGGTGGCACTGGTGACTCATGGTCAGCTTGCTGTCCACCAGGACCCCCAGGTCCCTTTCAGCGACACTGCTCCCCAGCCATACAGATGCTGGCCAGTACTGGGCTTTTTGGTTATGTTGTCCCAGGCGTAGGACCTTGTACTTCTCTTTGTTGAACTTCATACGGTTTTTGCTTTCCCACTCTTCCAGCCTGTCCAGGTCTCTCTGTAAGATGGCTCTCCCTTCTGACGTGTCCACCGCACCACCCAGTTTAGTGTCATCAGCAAACTTGGTGAGGGAGCTTTCCATGCTGTTGCCCAGATGATTTATGAAGATGTTGAACAGTGTGGGGCCCAGCGTCGATCCCTGGGGGACCCCTCTTGTGACAGGCTGCCAGCTTGAGTGAAGACCATCAATCGTCACCCTCTGAGTGAGTCCCATGAGCCAATTTCCTACACACCTCACAGACCACCTCATCCTGTCTGTATCTTGCCACTTCGTCTAGGAGGATGCTGTGGGAAACAGTGTTGAAAGCTTTGCTGAAGCTCAGGTAAACTATATCCACTGCTCTCTCCATGCGGACGGAAAGTGTAATTTGCTGTAGAAAAGGAGTCAAGTCAGTCTGGCATGATTTGCCTTTGGTAAATCCATGTTGACTTTTCCCAATCACCTGCTTCATTTGGCTTGTAATAGTTTCTAGGAGGACTTGTTCCATTACTTTCTGAAGTTGTACTGAAGGAAGGCTAATGAGCTTGTAGTTTCCTGGGACCTCTTTTAGGCCTTTATTAATATCATGGAGCATATCTGAGAAACTCAAATGAAAGATGCTGGATCCGATATGAAAAGACTCCCTGTCTCCAGTCACTGTTGGGGAGAGGAAACCAGTTTCTCTCACCTCCAAACTAATTTTTGTCTTCTGATACCCTATGCTGCCTCGTAAACATATGCTGTGATTGTATACCCTATACAACCGCATCCCTTTCAGGAAAGTTGTGAAGAGCTACAATGATGATTTTACTCTCCCTTCTCCTCAGTTGAAAATGCAGCCGTGTCACAGCATTGTTTGAAACAATGTCTTCGCAGAGCAAGAGCTTTGTTCACAGCAAGTTCTTCTGGCAGAGACTCGGCTCAAGGTCTTGCAGGGCCAAGGTCTTAGGATTTTCTCAGTGGGGACTGAAGTAAATCGAGCTTCTGCACTCACCAGTCTGATCTCATATTATGTGTTTAAATTAATCATTTCTGCCTTCCTGCCAGTTCTTCTGCTGAGTCACGTGCCCAGATGTAGTATCCTGTTTTGTGTAACGGCTTGTTTTAAATCTAGGGGGTTACAAGGAAAAGGGAGGGTACAAAAGCCAGAGGTTAAAAAATGCACCGCTTACTCGGATGCCTAATTAAGTCAATCACAAATGCCGGTATACTACCCCATCTGTTGAAAGCTTCTTGTCACCTGTAGTTTTCAGACTGCTTTAGGGAGTAAGCAACCAACACTGAAATACATACGGAAACGTGGAAAAACAGAAATGCTGAGAGATGGCGGTAATTAGCAAGACACAAAAATGAGCACGGGCTGGACCAGAGAAGACAAGTCAGGCCTTGATGCTTTGGCCAGACCATACTGCTGTACTCATAAAACAGAAAAAAACCCCAGCTTTTAGCTGGATGCATTTAAAGAGAGTTGTCTGTTTCCAACTGGAACTCCCTTGAATTCTTTAAAATCATCCTTGTAGCTTTCTATTTAAGAATTTACTATGAAGCAGGAGTGAGAATCTGATGCTTGCTACCATCTGGCTTTCCTTAGAAATATGGCACTATAAAAGGGAGATTGGCTTTACTACAGGGTTAGCAATAAAGCTGTGACTGTTTCTTCTTTTATTCAATGGAAATTTATAGTAATATTTTATATCTTACTTTTGACTGCCTGTCACAGCATCTAAGCTGTGCATGAGAGATCCTGTCTACTGGCTGAGAAGATACTTGACAGAGACCAGATTCAGTGAGTGAGGTTTGGTCTCCTTGACTGAAAGCTGGAAACTCCCCTTCCCTCTCCTCTCAGGAAGTTGGTGCTTTTTATTGTACACTTGGATAGTGTTGTGGTTAATACATACTTCTCCCCTTTCTACTGAAACTCCCAGATTTCTGTACTGTGAGATTTGTATTATTTTTAGGATGCTAAGTAGAAGATTTTACTGTTTCAGTTTTGAGTCCTTTCTTGTCACTTCCTCAAAAATTCACACTAAATTTTTCAACCACTCTCCTTTCTGAAGCCATGGTGACAAAGTTCCTTTTTCTTTCCCCCTTCTTCTTTTTCTTATTTTAAAAAACAAAGAAACAAAACTTTCTCCAGATGTCTTGTGATCTCATTCCTTATTAACTTCAGAAAGATCTTGCCTACCACAGAGATCAGATTCACTAATCTATGGCTTCCTGAATCCTCCTCAGTTCCTTTCCTACCATGCTTCCAGGAATGCACAGATACCTATTTTGATACCTATTTAGATCCTATCCTATCAAATCTGGATTCCACGAGCTCAAATCTTCAAATATATCTAATTATCAAAGTTTTTATTGTATTCTTTTTGAAACAGAGAGTCTAATTTCCAGTCAAAATAGGCATACAAACTAGGTAGCCAGTTAATCAGTGATTAACCAAATAATTTCCCCTGATGTGAAATCTGAAGTGTCCAGAGATCTTGTGCTGATTGCCTGGAAAAGGTGACCATCCTTGTGCGGTGGGTCGACCCTGGCTGGATGGCAGGTGCCAACCAAAGCCTCTCTATCAATCGCTTCCTCAACTGGACAGGGGAGAGAAAATATAATGAAATGCTCGTGGGTTGAGATAAGGACAGGGAAATCACTCAGCAATTACCGTCACAGGCAAAACAGACTCAACTTGGGGAAATTATTTTAATTTTATTACCAACCAAAATCAGAGTAAGATAATGAGAAATAAAAAAATCTTAAAACACGTCTCTCCCACCTTTCCCTTCTTCCCGGGCTCAACTTCACTCCGGATTTCTCTACCTCCTCCCCTCTAGCGGTGCAAGGGGACAGGGAATGGGGGTTGCGGTCAGTTCATCACACGTTCTCTGCTGCTCCATCCTGCTCAGGGGGACACTTCACACTCTTCCCCTGCTCCAGCATGGGATCCATCCCATGGGAGACAGTTCTCCACAAACTTCTCCAATGTGAGTCCTTCTATGGGTTGCAGCTCTTCATGAACTTCTCCAGCGTGGGGCTCTTCCACAGGGTGCAGTCCTTCAGGAACAGGCAGCGTGGGTCCCCCACAGGGTTACAAGTCCTTCCAGCAAACCTGTTCCAGTGTGAGCTCCTCTCTTCATGGGTCCACAGGAGCCTGCTCCAGTGCAGGCTCTCCACAAGTCCCAGGTTCCTTTGGGCATCCACCTGCTCTGGTGTGGGGTCCTCCATGGGCTGCAAGCGGATACCTGCTTCACCACTAATCTCCGTGGGCTGCAGGGGGACAACCTGCTTCACCATGGTCTTCACCATGGGCTGCAGGGGAATCTCGCTCCAGCATCTGGAGCACCTCCTTGCCCTCCTCCTTCACTGACCTTGGTGTCTGCAGAGTTATTTCCCTCACGTATTCTCACTCCTCTCTTTGGCTGCAGTTGTGCAGGTATTTTTTTTCCCCTTCTGAAATGCATTATCACAGAGGCACTACCACCGTTGTTGATGGGCTTGTCCTTGGCCAGCAGTGGGTCTGTCTTGGAGACAGCTGGCATTGGCTCTATAGGACATACCGGATAGCCTGGGGGCTATCACAAGTCAAATGAAGCACATGATTGGGGAAAGCCAGCACAGATTCACTAAAGGCAAATTATACTTCACAAATCCAGTTGCCTTCTATGACAAAGTAACCTGTTCAGTTGATGAGAGGTGAGAGGTAGACATAGTCTACCTGGATTTCTCCAAGGTTTTTGCCATGGTTCGCCACAGCCTCCTCCTAGAGAAACTGATCTGCTACAGTCTAGACAAATCGTCTGTGTGGTGGGTGGGGAACTGGCAGACAGGCTGCCCCCAGAGGGTGGTGGTAAATAGCTCCTTTTCAAACTGGCAACCTGTCCCAAGTGGAGTCCCCCAGGGATTGATACTGGGGCCAATGCTCTTTAATATCTTCATAAGTGATCTGGATGACGTGATCGAGTGTATCCTGATGAAGTTTGCTGATGACATCAAACTGAGTGGGGAAATGGACACTTGGGAAGGGAGAGCCACCCTGCAGGAAGGCCTGGGTAGGCTGGAAGAGTGGACTAGCATGAAGTTCAACAAGGACAAGTGTAAGGTCTTGGGCCTGGGAAAACATAATGCAGGAGTGTAGCACAGACTGGGATCTACCTGGCTGGGGAGCAACTCTATAGAAAGGCACCTGTGGGTCCTGGTGGACAACAAGCTCAATATGAGTGAACAGTGCACTGCTACGGCAAAGAAAGCCAACAGGATGCTGGGTTGCATCAACAAAGGCATCACCGGCAGAGGCAAAGAAGCCATTATTGCACTCTACTCAACGCTGGTCAGGCCACACCACCTGGAATACTATGTTCAGTTTTGGTGCCTGCTATACAAAAAAGGCGTGGACAGGCTGGAGAGGGTCCTGAGAAGGGCCACCAATATGATCAAAGGACTGGGAAGTCTGCCATATGAGGAAAGGCTGAGAGAACTGGGCTTGCTCAGCCTTGAGAAAAGAAGGCTTAGGAGAGACCTTATGCCCATGTTCCAGTATTTAAAGCGTGGCTACAAAGAAGATGGACACTCCCTTTTTACAAGGAGTCACATGGAGAGGACGAGGGGTAATGGGAACAAGTTACTCCTGGGGAGATCCTAATTGGGCACAAGAGGAAAATTTTTGGCAAAGAGAACAATCAGCCATTGGAATAATCTCCCCAGGAAAGTGGTGGATTCCCTAACATTGGACACTTTGAAGATTCAGCTGGACAGGGCACTGGGACATTTTGTCTAGATCATGCTTTTGCCAAGAAAGGTTGGACTAGATGATCCTTGAGGACCCTTCCAACCTGATATTTTGTTCTATGAAGTAGGGGAAGCTTCTAGCAGCTTCTCACATAAGTCACTCCTGTAGCCCCCCCAGCTACCAAACCCTTGCCACGCAAACCCAGTACACCTTGTTGGCATTTTTGATTAATTTTACAGTGAATGCTAAGAACAGTGGCACCTTTTTTTTTTTGGTTGGTTGGTTTTCTTTTATGTGGTTCAGTTCCACAGGTGGGAAAATCAGCTCAGATTAAGAAATATCCATAGGCTGAAGCTAATTAGGGGAGCTCTGGCTATGTAAGGTGAGTCTGGTCTGCATGCTAGAGTCCTCTGATTGTGCTTCTCAAAGGGCTCAGGACTAAGACTGAGTGGTTTCATGGCCCTTTTCAGGCTACCTGCCAGGAGGTGAATTTCAGTCTTACAAAGCATAATACTGACAACAACAACAACAATAACAATAACAGTAATAAAAGCTTTGAGTTTTTTCAGTGTCATATGCTACTGCTATTCAAAAATATCTGAGAAGGACTGCTTTTCAACTGCTCCCTCTGGCAACTCTTCAGACGACGTCATCCTTTCTGCTTTTCTTGTCAGAACTTGAGAGTTTACTAAAATTTTGGAGGCTGGCTGCAGTTGGGGTTTCTGCTCTGGAAATACCCAGTTGCTCAGCACTCCAAAGATATCTTCATGCTGTTTTTTACGTTACAGTCACTGAGAGGAGCAGCCAGAGTTTCCAAACCCGCTGCAAACTTGTTAGGGAAGTTCCAGTGAGAAATGCAATTGGGAGTGTATTTTAGCCCAAACCGTAGACCCACACCTGTGCATTTGCTCGTGAGTGCGAGTCTTGGATCCAGTTCACAAGCTAAGTTGAAAAATTCAGACTTTAGAGGACTTAAAAAAAACAAGCTGAATTAAGCGCCCCTCTTCTCCCTTCAATTTCTTTTTGAGTGAAGCTGCTGTCATCACTTTCAGTGGTTTTTTTTCTAATTGCAGTGTAGCAAACTGGGCTAACAACCATGGTGTCATTGCTAACATCGTCAGTATCAGCAGAGGGAAGGGATGCAGCTCAAAACATTTTGTTAAGGAATATGCCCATCAAGATATGTTTGCCACCTCTTAGCTCTGGGCAAGGAAATATCGTACTGTTTGTCTTGCCAGAACTACAATTTTTCTAAGCATTTCAAGCAAAACCGGTTGCTGAGGTTGATTCTGGCAAAATGACGAAATTCATAAACCTGTCAACTCTTCCCACGTCAGAGGTGGGACCGTGTGCCAGCTCCGCTGGCACAGTGCCCTCTCGCCTCTCCCTCCTTCCCTTTGGCAGCTTCACTCCACGATCTCCAACTTACCAAGGCACCCACCAGGAAATGTGCTCATTCCAGTGTCTGGATTGCTGCGGCACTGACTTGTGATGCTGGCATCTCCCTTCTCCAGCGAAATGTTGCTTTTACAAATCTTAGTGGAGATGGCAGAATAACCCCACCTCTTTCTAAAAGTGATATTGTTCTAGCTTCCCCCTTTGCAAGCCATTGACACTGTTGACTCAGCTAAAGGATTTTGTCTGGTTTGGGTCATTTTGGAGGACTTTACTAGGTGCCTGATTTTTTTTAGGAAGGAGCTAGGTATATGTAAACAGAGAGTTAGCAGATCATAACTTAAATAGCACTCCCTCCCTCCTACTAAGCCATTTGCTTTCCTAACTGAAACCAGTGGTTTGTGATTCTTCACATTATTCTTTTAATGTCATGACCTGTGTGTCAAAGTGAGAGGTTGCTTGTGGATTTTTCTTGTCTTTGAAAGCAATACTTTCTCCAGAGACAAAGAGGCTCTTTTACAACGCTCTTAGCGATTGCCATGAGGTGGGAGCTACAAATCGGGCAAGCCTGGGCAGTTGCATGCTGACATTTTTCATTCCTCATGTCCCACAAGTATTTCTCTTTCAACAGGCTTCTGTGCAAGTGAAAAGGAACTTTTTTGTTTCCTTGATTTAGTTATATTATGTTTTAAAATTCCTCTTTGGCTCCAATTTCCCTTTGGAAACTGCCCTGGCCATAAAAAATTTCACACACCCCTTTTTAATTTTTAAAATTGCAAATTTATGTTGTTCCTTTAGCCCTATGAACAAATAAGGGACAAACTTACTTAATATCATTTGCATTTGCAAAGCCTTTGCAAGCTGTTTTCCACAATAGGCCACTCAGAGCTTTGCACCTCAGAAATGGAAAAGTAGGCAGATTTGGCCCTTGAAAAGAAGCCTTTTCCAACTTTTTGTAAACATTAATGACCTATTCATAAAGAAAAGGCCAAAATTTTTGCACAAAGAGATATTAAGACACTGAAAAACTGCTAAAGTCTGCTGGAGAAATAAATGATGGTGATAGCTTTAGAGCAGACTCTTTGGGAAAGAGAAAAGAGGGCTACAAATAAAACGAAGTTAGTCTTATGATGAGATTAGGAAGTTTCCATTGATGTTTCTGGTGATTTTCATACATACATAGTATGAGAACAGAAGAACAGCTTTATCACATTAAACATCAAAAATTTCCCTGTATCTCGATATTCTGTCTTTGACACTGTCAACAGTGCACATTTTTGGAAGAGTGTCTGAATGGAGCAGGGATGCAGTGATACCTCCCTGCCATGTACTCCCATTACCACTGGCTGGCAACTGCCAGAATACCTGGGCCAGCAGCGTCTTTGTATTTCTTCCAGGCACATCTGCAACTGTGTTTTGACCTTATGTACACCGTAATGTCTTGTGGCAGGATGTTCCACAGTTTAACAGCAAGCTGTGCAAAAAAAATAGTACCTGCTCATGTTTGTTTTGAATTCATGACCTATTACCATCAGTTAATGTTCTCCTCAACCTTCTACTGGGAGTAACAGTAATGAGTCATTCCCTATTTCCTATTCACCTTTTCCATTCTACTTATGATTTTACAGTCTTCTGTCATGTCCCTTTTTAGTAATTTTTTTTCCCCATGATTAAGGAATCCTTATCTATACATCTTTTCATTGTAGGGAAGCTGTTTGGTATCTTTGATCTTTCTTTTTGCTGCTCTCTGTATCATTCTGGTTCTTCTACACAATTGCATAGAAGAAATATATCCCTCATATCCTTTCACCTTAAAAATATACTGGTTACCAACAACGGAAACGTGATGGAGAAAACTCTGACAGGTACTGCTATTTTAGGCCACCATTCAGAAAATTGCTGTGTGCCATTGCCTTCTGCTGAGGACAGATGTTAGTCGTGTTTCTTAATGCAATACTGGAAGGTGCTTGGCTCAGATCCAGGCAGGCATTCAGGTTTCCAACTCCTGTTTGGGCTTCTAACATCTTGCTGGTTTAATGGAAAGCTGGATGCTCAGTTAAATGTGATTATGATAGGAACCTCAACAGAATTAGACGCTCAGTGTGTGTGACGGGGTTTGAGCTTGCAGATAAAGGCATAATCTCTGAGCATAATTAAATGGAGCATTGAAGATTTTTAGAGGTGTCATAAAAAAAGAAGCCCTTGGTAAACTGAGGCTATGAGGGATTATAGGAAATACTTTTTGTCCTGGGTGATACACATGGATGATCTTTCAGGATGGCTTTGCTCTTTGTGTAGTGAATTGTCACCTTCCTGGGCAGGGAGTGCAGGGAGGTGTTAACAGAAGAATGGATCCCATGGAAGTGTAAGGGAATCTGTGTGAATGCTCCATTGTGTTTAGTGATATCCAACATAGTATTCTGCAGTACAGAAAAATGGGATACGTGGGATTTATGGCTTTAGGCAAACAAAAAGAAAAAAAAAAAAGAAAGATGGACTCTTAATTTTAAAGTTTTCTTGTAAGAAGGCAGGATTGGTGATTACATTTTCCTGTAAGACGAAAGAAGCAGCAGAGAACACCTACCTTTCGCAGCAGCTAATTTCTCCTGGTTTGTATTCAGTGCTCCACAAGCAAAACCCCTTTGGTTAGACATGCATTTAAAATCACCTGGCAGATACAGAGCCTTGTGCAAGCAAGACATGATTTTCGTCTGATCCAACATTTGTCTTCAGTGGGAACTCTTATGTGGGCAAAGTCTGTGTCATCAGCTGACCCCACTGGCAATGCACCCTCTAAAACAGTAATCTCAGATAAAGGTCTTGTGTTCATTTCTGTTACAGAAAATTAAACTAGTCAGAAACAGCAAATGTTACATTTCTTTTCCTCTAGGTTGCAGCTTTTCATTTGGAACCCCTTCTTGCTTCATTTATCCATTCCTACCAGCATATACTGGATCAGTGTCTCTTTTTACAGTGTGTAATTCAGATTTATGAATGCAGTTCGTGTAAATTGGACATTAGTTCTGTTTCCAGATACGATGATTCAGCCCTAGGGAATTTGCTTTCTCTCATTTCAAACTTTTCATAGTTTGAAATGTCACACCCTGTAAGTAGTCATCTTAAACACCACTGCTGGAAACCATGAAGAACAGCAAAGAAGCACTCACTGCTCCTGGTAGTATTCTGGGCATGGGGGATTTCACTATCATCTTCCCTTCCTATAATTAGCCTGTACTCTTAGGCTTTCAGTAGGATAACTAAATGACTAGGGGGCAATAACTAGAGCTAAATTAAAGATGGAATAAGGTACCCAAAGGCATATGAGTTACATCTGCTATTGTCCTGCTCAGAAAAGTGGGTCAAGTGTTTCGTTACCTGATGTAAGGTTGTACTTGCAAGGTCAGGAGAGCTACCAAGGTTGAGTGTCACCTGATGAGTCCTGACACAAATCCCAACATCACAGTAAATATAATCTTCCTGTGAATGACTTTATGCAGAAGGATTTCTTCATAAACCATGAAAGCCAAAGGGTGAAAACCAATTTCAAATCTTGCCAAATGTCTTGCTGCTCTCTGGGAGAGGTAGGGAAGGACTGAAGAGAGCAATTGAGGGCAGAATGAAAAAAAAAAAAAAAACCTGATGTGGCATGTTTCACAGTATTGCAACACAGCTTGATGCAACCAATTGTTGGAAGTGCAAATAGCTCCGTGACCTCAGGTCCAAAGCACACAGCTCTGCTGCAAAGAGGTCTGGCAGGCTCTCTGACCTAAATTCAGGTTATAATAAATGCTCTAGCAAACAATGAGGTGCTATAGCTTGCTAAAAAAACACAAGCAAAAATGGTAAGCTATGAAGTAATGCCAACATGTTGTCAGAACTGTATAAAGAGAGCATGTGGATGGAGGCAACCATAACATTCATAACCACAAAGCCATGCTTTCATAAACAGCTGAGGTGCAAAGAGTTTACAATGCAGATTTGCCTGAGCCACTGAGCAACCTTGCCGTGTTCTGCGAGTGGCCTGGGTTACCCCGCCTTGGGAGTGCGCAGGAGCCAGCTGGAAGCACGGAGCATCTCGTCGTGTGCCTGTTGGATGGCACTGCCCTCACCCAGGAGCACCTGGCATTGAGTTGAGCTCCCACGTGTGCCCGGGCACGTGGAGTTGTATGCACTCCAAAGGGTAACATTAGCTTGTACTGGAGCCACACTTAAACACTTGATGCTGCTTATGCACAGGGAGGCCAGGCTCGGGCACCGCTCAAAAGGTGACGACAAACTGTTAGATGTAGGTGCATTTTTCAGTAACTTCAATTTCAATTCATAATGCTAGGGTAAATTAATTTCCTGTGGATTTCTCTGTTAGCTTTCATTAAAATATAAGAAAGCCATTATAGAAGAATAACTCTCCAGCAATTTTGTCCTCTCCAGAAAGTCATATTATCACCTACCCCTTTATTAAAAGTGTGATGGAAGTGTGCTCAGTCACTCCATTACTCATGTTGATCCAAAATTGATCCGTGAGGTCTTAATTATACTGTAATTTAGCTGAACTCTTTAATAATGTGTATATATATGTATACTATACACACTGTTTGAACTGAGTATATTAAACACTTTAGAAAATAGATTAGCAGTTGTAACAGAACTTGTGGAACACTTTACCCACTCTTCCTATTTTACAGAATATGTTTAGTTAATTTTATATAAATCTTGAAGGTTATAGCTATTCTAAGACCTTGAAAATTTCTGACATCTGAGATTTGGGGAACACTTGGCAACAACCAGGATTTCTGTATTTTTTCTTTCTCTTATCTTATTTCCATTCTCCTGTTTCTGCCTTCTCTTTTTTTTAAATTTTTTTCAAGCACAGGCTTTTTGAAGCAGGCAGAGCAGTTGGGAAATTATATTCTTCACTTAGACAATGATAATAAAGATTTGACACTTGGAATAGGTGTTAGATTTCAGAAAATCTGAAGGCACTGTTAGCATCACTACCTCACAGATTTTATCTTCACTACAAAGAAAAAAAAGAATATGTATACATTTATATCTCTATATTATATTTTTTATCTCTCTATATATGCAAGTATACAAGTTGTGCTTTGCATATGAAGAACAGGTACACTGAAAGCTATTCTTTTAGGAGACCAACTGGGTACCAGTTAAAGCCATGGAAACTTGCCATGGGCTCCACAGCCCAGGGCTTGGCTCCTGTTTTCCCATTGTTTGCTCCGCTCGTGTCAAGCCTTGTTTCAAGAAAGGAGATGGCAAAACTCCCACTGACTGTAAGGAAAGTGAGGTTTGGCCCTTGGTGAGCAATAAAAGCTCTGAAGCCTGGGGGTGGGAGCTCGCTCCGGCTCCTGCGGGGCTGACGTGCGCCGCCGAGGTCAACTCACACCCCACCCCGGCGTGCCCAATCCAGCTCTGAGATTTATAGGGCTCCAAAGAAAACCCCCCACGTCGTACTACATGGTATACTTGGTCACTGATGAACTTTTAATCACTCTGGCTCACAGCATTGAAGAAAACAGCCTTGATGCCATAACATAAATCAAATAAATTATTTGCTTCCCTTGTGCTGTTTCTGGTATGTTATTTACCTGACTATTGGGCAGCCTCACAAACGCTGTTGGTGGTGACACTCATCTGCAGAATGGTGCAAGTGAAAAAAATGGGCCTCCTTTCCTGAAGAGCGTCCCCCTCTGGCCCTTTCAGGCCATAGAAGTGCTGCAGGAAAACTCTTCCTCACCTTTGGTTTGGTGCTTCCCTCTGCGAGGCTGACACAGCCCTCCCGGCACCTTGAGCCTGGCCTCTGGGTAGGCTTGGCACACAGGAGCTGGGTGGGGACCTGAAGCACAGATGTTCAGGTATATAAAGGTCTGCTTGTCTCTGGAGAAACTGCCACTTCATGGGGTTGTGGGTGTTTTTTGAGATCCTCTCAGTACCCCGCATGTGGTGGAAGGACTTTGCTCTTGAGACAACGAAGGTCTCCATGTATGTGTCATGTCTGAGCCTCCCTAGAAATTATAAAGCAGAAATTTCTGCTCTGTGTTCCCTGAGATGCTCCATTACATATGATCATTAACAACTGGGATGACCGAGAACTGCTTCAGGCCCTCAGGTGAAGGAAATACCCAGGTCCCTTCACTGATGTTATCCTGGCCATGGGGTCAGCATGTCCTCTCCCAGCTCCCCCTATCCCAGCTCCAGCACCTCCATCTGCAGAGCAAAGTAATTCAGCAGGAAAGTCCCACGCAGCAAGGGGTGGATGCAAGTGGCCTGAGCAGGCAGGAGCGGGTGGCAGGAAGCAGGGAAGGGAGTGATGTGGGCATTGAGGCACCTCTCTGTTTATCTGGGCTTCCAGGGCTCCCCTAGCCACTGGCCCCAGGCAGAGCTGTCCTGGCTGTCACACCCTTTCTGCAACCCTCCAAGGAGTGCCCATTGCCAGGTTTGGGCAGTGGAGACCAAACATGGTCAGGAGTTAGGACACGGTCAGGAATTAGGACTCAGGCAATGACAGGGTGCCGGAGAAGTTTGTATACCTCTTATCTCTCCACTGCAGAGTTTTTGTTCCCTTGAATCAGTGTCTGCCCTTGCTGTAAACCTGACAGTATCCCAATCTGTTTTCCAACTGATGGCTTACTATTATTCTTCAAGGCTCCTAATATTTCACTAGTAGGGAATAAGACAATGTATTGTACCTGATAAATTTGGAAATGTGTAGGGGAGATATATGTGGTTCCACTTAAATTTGTTTGTAATGTTTGAAATTCAGTTTAAGTCACCAGGAGAAATAAATGGTCATAACACAGGCAAATGATATACAGACATCACTGTAGCACATGATACATTCCACTGGAGTTAACATCATCCAGCTTGTAAGGCGAAGAACAGATAAATCAATCAACACTTGCTTCAAACCTACTGTGGGGACAATCCTGTCGAAAGACCAATGCTCGATGAAGATGCAGTTGAATAACATTCACGATGGCTTTCACTGCTTTCCACATTTACTGTCATTCTTTTCTTGTGAAGGATGGCATGAGTGAAATATTATTCACACAGGAAAGGGAGGAGGAAGACCTGTGCCTCTCAGGATTGCTTGAAAATTGCAATCTAAATAACAAACATCTTGTAAATGTTCAAGTGAGGGAGGGAATACTATGTACCAACATTTTTTGTACTAATAAGTGTGGAATAGTTGGTATAAGTGTGGAATTACCATTTTTTTGCCAGTTGTGTGATTGGTTTTGATCCCTCCTCTGTAACTCATCTTCCCTTTTGGTTGATACATAGAAGTGAATAATTTATGTTCTGAGCTTTTTCTTTTGATCCTTCAGGGATCTGGTATTTACTCTAAAACTTAGCATGCATGTCCTATTTCTGTGAAAATTTTCACCATAACTGACATAGATGTATACAGCTTGTATTGACAGAACTTCAATTTCCAGCCAGAAACGAAAATCTGCTAATGTTGAATACCCTTTTGGATAGAAGTCATCATAGCTCTCAGAGCTCCTGAGAGAAAAGCTGCAAAAAAAAGCACTGTTGGGGAGCCTGCTAGAAGACAGCAAAGCAATGAATGAGACTCGGAATATGGACCATAGGAAAGGCTCTTCTGTATGCTGGCAAAGTTATCCCAACAGAAATCTATTGCTCCCGTTTGTGTGGATCCTGCAAAATCGTATAGGCGAGCTTGGAATCAGAACAACAGTTTACTTGGCATTGTGTAAATCCTTGGCTGTTATACTCCAGCAGAAGAAGTCAGTCTAGATTCCAGCCATCTGGAAATGTTACAGGATAAAGGAAAATATTTCTCAATTTCACTTGCGGGTCGTCTTTTCAGTAACTTAAGGATACGAGGAGGAAACAGATTTCCTGATGATAATTGTCAGATACATTGTAAATGTCATTTTTCAACATTTCTTTAAAGACTATAGGAAAGACTCTGAAAAGAAATGCTTTGTATACGGTCTGTTGATAGTCTACTCCTTTTACTTAATGAAATAAGTTGTTATCAGTTCTGCACACCTTAAGATAGGGTGTGTTGTATATGTTATACAGGTATTTTCTTTCACCCTGCATAGTGGACCTGATTCTACAAAAATTTCTATATTAATTTTAACACCCAGCATGTACTCCCGCATCTCTCTTTATTGAAGAATAGTTTTGGGTGTGGAACAAATTGTCCCAGGGGATTGAACAGAGTATACTGAACTGTTAACCCATCTTCTGTCAAGCTTATGAAAAACATTAAAGACATCAAGTGCATGGAAAACTTGCACTGCAGCATATAGCATTAAGAGAAAGCTAGTAGGCATGCCACTCCTGCATGGGTATCCTTGTACTGCACATTACTGGGACATGACTGTTGTCTTTGCTCTTGGACTTGGTGGACTCAAGAAAGGTGAGGATAAGGTACTTGCTGGCTGTCAGGGCTTCTTACTGTCATAGTTTTGGAGTTATACTATTGCAAACCTATTATCATCGTGATCCTAGTGTAGTTTCTTTAATTTAATATTGAAGCAGCATTGCTTCTGCATTTGTGAATAACACACAGCAGCAGAGTCAACTGTAGCTATCTGAACATTCAAACAAAAAGGAACCATGATCTGAGGTGCTATGAAAACTGTAACTGCTTTTGAAAAGCTCCTTATTTGACCACTTCATAAATCTCTCTAACTCTGATTACCCCTTTGGGAAAAAACATTTGGACAAAACTTTAGGTTGATAAACAGTACATAAATATGAGATACTATTACAACATTTATCATAATTATTATTGATAAAACTTAAATAACATTAAAAACTGACAAATATCCAGTTTTAGATGTCCAGCCTGTGACATTTTCAAGGATTTGGCTTTAGGGCAGTTGCTTAGTGCTTCAAAATCTTGGCCCCAGTTTTCTTCCAACCCTGAATTTTAGTCATATCAACAATATATGGTAAGTCTTGCAGCAGCTTCAGAGTGAAAGCCTTGGCCCAAAGGAATTCATGACTCTGAATCACAGTAAATAATTTGCAAAGTTGAAAGATGAATCCATATCCTTCATCAGTTATAATCACAGGCTTCATTATGGAGCTTGCTCCAGTGCCAAAAAGATGTTGTGTTTCTTTCCAGACACAGGCGAAGGTAGTGATTTGCCCAGAAAGCATACAAAGACAGATGTGGGGTGGGGGAAAAAGCACACAAACAAAGTGATCAGGACAAGTATGGACTCATGACATAACAGCTGTCACTTTGTTGTGAAAAAAACATAAATCCCCCTTCTCAGTCCTTACCTTTTATTCACTCTCATGTCTCCCAAGCAGATCCCTGCTATCATGTTATTGCTTTCACACCTCCCCTCCCAATACACAGCCTGTACTCTCCACCCAAATACAAAAGTGACTGACAGCATAAAGAGGACTCTAAAAGCATGCTTTGGTCATCAGGTTTCTTGGAGATGTTCCAGTGCAGTTTCTCTTCAGGAAGGATTTAAAACCCTGATTTAACAAAGTTTTTAAAACTACTGCTGGGTACTATGGATGTCCTTTAAAGTACCTAGTCTTTTGAGATGGATTTAGAGGTTACATGGGACGATGCTGGTTGATGTTTGAAATTCCAGTTTCAGAATTTGCTTTTTGTAAACACTTTTACTATTCACCTAACATTCACTGCATTTCCTGATGCTTCCCATCAGTAAATCCATTAGCTAGGGTGGCATTATGAAGCAAAGAGAATGAAATGTGAAGTTGGTATTAATGCCATCTAAGATTTTAATGAGTACTTTAGAATATTTTTAATTTAGGCATGGATAGTTTATGAATTAACATTTGAATTTTAGCTCATGAACAGTCAGGATGAAGAAGAAAAAAATGCTTAGCTCCCAAGTGTAGGAGTTATAACAGGTTTTGGTTGTGAATTAATATCAGTCCTATGGGGACACTCACTGAGAGTTGTTTATACACACTGAAGTCAGAGTTTATGGATGAAGTACATTCAAGGGCTTTGAATCAAATTAGCGATGTTATCCGCTTATTTATTCTGTGATGTTAATGAATCATTCCAAGCAAGCAATTTTTCAACATTTTATACACTCAAGTTTCATTCCACAAGATTCACTGCAACAATAAGTAAAGAATGATTTTGATCATTCTAGACACTCAGAGACTCAAAATCTAATAATTGGCAATTCAGATAACCAAAAGAATGGAAGACTGGTTTTGCAGACTTGAAAGTCTGTGGTCGTTTCTTTTGACTATTCTTACAGTCTTCAGATGGATGGCTTTTATTCCTGACTTGTGGTTTGCTTTGGCTCACGTATTCTTTTTTTCTCAGTGCAGCTCTCCACCACTTTTTAAATCCTTCTCTGAAGAATTTAGTTTACCCTGATTATGAACTTCTCACTTGCTCCCCCTCCTTCATGTATGCAACAGCTTCCAGTCTTCAAAATCCAACTAATATCTGTTGCTGCCCTCGCAGATGTGTCCAAGGACAAACTCAGCACTAAGACCATTTGGCTGCCCATATCCCCTGTCTGAATCATCTTTCCTTCATTTGCCATGGAGCAGTGTCCTTCTGCCTTTTGTCTCCTTTCTACTGTCCTTCTGGCTTCACTTGCTTTCCACTGTACCAATGTAGCAAATTGGCTACTTCTGGCTGCTTTATTCCCTTCGTCTCATTCCCTACATTCATTCCGCATCACTAATTAATCCAATTCCCTATCATTCACTTACTTCCATTAATCTCCTTTTTGATTTGCTGTACAAGGATGTCCCCAGTCTTGCCCTTGTCCTTCTCTTTACAGAACAATATTGCTTTATGGATCTGAAGCTGAGACCCGTCTCTGTGGCCAATGCACGCTGCCCTCAGCAGTGCTCGCTCCTCTCCCTTTCCCATCCACGCTTACTCGTTCTCTTCCCACCCACCCCTCTGGGCTTTCCTCTGGCTACTCCCCTGCTGATCCACACCATCATCCCTTTGCTCTCCTCTGATTCATCTACTGAACCCACACACAGCTATGACGACTTCTCTAATCTTGGCTGTCTCTCTGACAGCCCTTGCATTTATTTTTCGATTCATCTGTATTCTTTGGTGATATTTGGCCTCTGGACATTAATGCTTGGACATTAAGAGCATCAGGCACATGAATTAAGTATTGTGCATTCTCTCCTTTAGCAGGTTTCTTCCCTAATGAGTAAGTGAACGCTGATCCTAGGAAAATGTAATTCACCCCCACATCACTGTTTTCAACATTTTCTTATTTTTCAACACTTCCTTCCCTTCAGCTCCCTCCTTGATTTTCTCCAAGATGTCCTAGCTCTCTCCTAGGGCTAAGTATTTGACGTCTGGATAAAAATCTGGTTAAAAATATCATCACTTTGAAGATGAAAATGTTCACATACTCTGATTTACAAACTGTAGATTATTCTTCACTGAGTCTTCAGTCCTATCTTCTCTCTTTACCAGCATTAGTTATCCACGTCTTTTCCAACTACCCTGCTGGCAGAGTCTTAAATCTATTTTGCTGCTTTCTTCCTTTGGCCTCAATTATACTTTTTCATCCAGTCTACTTCAGCTACTGAGAAGTTTTCTGTGTCTGTTTCCTCGGGGTCTCCTTCTTTCTCTTTCAGTTTCCTCTTTAAGAAAAAAAAAAAAAGAATCTGACATGGCATCTTTGTATTCCTTCTCACAATTTCTTTGGATTTTGGTGTTTCTCAAGAGACTATGACCCAAGCAGGGAAATTTAGGATCACTCACATTATAAAATTTAGTCTATACTTACACAATGTTACATACAATTAAGGTATAATTTTGAACATAGGGTGCCATGCAAACAAATACTTGTCAGCATATATAAATATAAAGAATAATAGCTATGTGTAATGCATGCTAGTTCTGAACCATTAATTACTGAAAATACGATATGGCCACTGAGTTGAACAAGACCAAAAATCCTGGAGATTGTGCAAGGCCACAGAGTTCAGCTGGACAAAATAAGAACAAATCACTCCTAGTAAAGCAGTATGTCCCAATCACCTTAGTCCTGCTGAGCTGTGTGGCCTTGGGGAAGCCAGATGGTTCTGTTATACAAACCTCATTTAAAGCTGAACATGACCCTGATTCAAATAATGGCATTTCTGGTAAGTGAGGGTTCATTGTACATCATTTGTAGGATTAAGCAGAGAACAGAATGTTCATTATAAAAAGGCAATGGAAGACACAAGACAATTTCTAAATCTGAGTTTTTCCAACATTTGTGTTGCAGTGATTTCAGTGATTCAGCTGTTTTAATTACACCTCTTGGTCAAACTGCAATAGAATCAACATTGGATTTTTTTTTCTGTAACCGTAAGTTGAATTTTGTTTTCATCCACAAATGTGTAGAGGCCCAACGATACCACATGAAAGCCTGTACAGTAATTCAGCATTCCATCTTTTTTTTTCCATCACTAATACTTTCCATATTCTCTCAACCAGTATTCTAGCCTCAAGGCTTTTTCTTTTGCTTCCATGTTGGTACAATCCCATGAGTGATAACTAACAAACCTTCCCTTCTTTTTTTTTTTTCAACAGGGAAGACTTAACACAGGATGATTTTTTGACTTGAGTCAAAATGTGAGTTCTGTTTTCTACTCTGTTCCAGATTTTTAGTGACCTGCAAAGGCCACATCAGACCTTCATTTCTGGATCTGCAAAATGAGGAAATGAGCAGTGTCCCATTCAGAAGGCATAGTAAATCCAGAGCATAAAAACAGTGAGACACGAAGATTCTCTGGGGATAGGACTGTGCAAATATCTCAAATGACTGTGCGTTAAAGGGTCATAATGAAGTTTCAATTAAATCTATTCAGATTTAGTATCAGGAAGTTCCCTTTCCCAAAGAGTTTTTATTAGTCCTTTGTTTCAGGTAGATGAAGGATCTTTTATGTTTAGTCTTCAGCAAATGCTGCGCTCACTTCCAAATATATTATTTGTTTTATTCTCATTGTCACGTACAACAGAGGGAATAAAAGGAAATGTTACCTCTTTGAGATTTTAATTCAGTTATATCTTTATATATTTATAGATCTTTGCCATGAGCCCGTAGATGTGCGATATTTCTCTCTTATTTATAAGGAATGGAAAGTAAAGTCTGTCCTTCCCATTTGTATTCAAGCATTACACAGGAATAATACACTTGCCTAATTTGGGATACGCTTTCAGGGTCAACATCCTGCAGCAGTATTGCTAAAGGCAATGTCTGGGTTTCCTTTCATGAAGGCACAAGAGAAGGAAATGAAATGAAACATCCATTATCTGGTCTACACCTGGAGGCTCACTGCTCTATAGAGCTGGGAGAGCCTCATCTTTTCACAATAAATAGAGTGGTGAATGTTGTTTTTTAGGTTTTTGGTATTTTTTTTCTCACAAGAAGACAGCTTAGGAGAAAAAAATCTTATTGTCCAAAGCCCAAGGACAACATAAAACCTTTTCTGGACCGAAGATACTTAATTACTTACTGTCTACCAGACAAGCTGCTGTTCTGCACTTAGCATCATGCTTCATTGCCTGACAGTACAGCCGGCTGGAGGCTGAAACTGAAAATCATTTTCCTTTGCTCAATTTCCTTGTAAACAGCAAAAGAATAGTGTTGATACGCCAGACTTCATTGGGAAAGTGCATTGCCAACATGCGAGACCTTTCTCCAATGGTTTTAAAAAAAGGAATGTGATTAGTCTCCTACAGCGCTAAATCAGGACACCTTCAACTTATGCTTCATTTAGTCTTTGCTATGATAGACTGACATTGATCTATGTTGCACCAATCATGAATAACTGAGAATACTAAGGCAAAAACCAGAAAAAAATGGTCTTATGTTATAAAACCACTTAGGAGACCTAAGTGAGCTATTGTTAATAGGCAATTTATGAAGTATTCAGCCCAAGAAAACATAAAACCAGGTTATTCAATCTTGGCCTACTTCCACTTCCAGTTATATTAATGTCAATTTTATACTATCTGTAAATGTATGTATGGCTTTGTAGTGTACACCAATATTAAAACTTAGAACTGAGTATGCACTCCTGCATTTTGTTGTAAAGCATGCTGGTGAATCTTGCTTTTCATCAATTTGAAAATAAGTAGAGATATAACAATTTTACACATTCATGTGGAATTCAGGTTAATTTTAGGAACACTTAATGCAAATGTATTTCGTAGTATTATTTCTGATAGATTGTTTGACTCTTGCAGCACTCAGGTGTGACCTCCGTGACCAGCCATATTTCATTTTCATTAGTATTAAGTTGCACAGATAGTATAAAAGCAAGTAAATGTGTACTTTTCGGGAGCAGGATTCATGCTGCTTTAATAAGTATTATGTTTTACTAGTGTTTATTATGCTGTTTATAGTTTTAGTGTCCAGCTTTACTTCTTTTGAAGTCAAATGTGAAACTCCTTTTGCTTTCAGGGTAAGCTGTACCGGACCAATAAATCAGTGTGTTTTCTCCATGTACCCTTGAATTTATGAAGAACTGTTACTTAATCAAAAAAAGAGTCATCTACTAACTGTTAAGCGACCGATTTAGTATAGGTTTGGTAGCTAAGAACACATTTGCAAAGCTGTTACAGAACGGCTTTCTGGGGCAGACTAAACCTCAGTGCTCCCTGAGTTTCTTCAGATGGTTATTCAATCTGCTCCATTGCGGTTGTGCTGATTAAAGGCTTAAATACATTCTATAGGATGTACTCTGTGCTCTAAATTTGAAGTCCCTGAGGGGCACTTGTGTTGAAGAGCTAACAAAGTTTTCACAAAAAGCAACTATTTCCAGAGAAATTGATGACTTACTCACAGACTTCATTTACTATACAAGTAAGTGCCTTCATAAATATTCATAAATATTTGAGAAATGCCAAGCACAATCCAAGAAGGAAAGGGAATGTCTAGAGAAATGCTTTTAATAACTGTATAGCTCAAATGTACTGCAAGTTCTGTCTACATCAAGCAGCCCAGTGTTTGCATGAATCTTTTACTGGGTCAGAGGGCAATAACTAAAATGTCACATCTTAGCATTTAATTAAAAAAACCAGCACGGCCACTTTATCATTGCAACCTTGATGTAGCAGAAACTCACAGGTATTTCTAAAGTAAAGCTTTGAAGTAGTTATGGTGAATGGACTTAGGAAAAAAGCATATCCATAAGTTTTGCAAGATCAGGTCTTAATCAAAATTATTGGACTGTTAGCAACAGATCCTTCAGTTTCCTGCAGGTATGTCTTACCAGGACCCTGATTTCAATGCAAAGCACAAGAATTGCTGTGTTAAGAACCTGTGTTTCCTTGGACCTGCCAACATTCTTTACTTTCAAAGACAAGAAGTCTGCAGAGTGGGAAGGGACAACTGAATTCTGACTTTCTTAATACCTGTGTAGTTAAGAAGTCCTTGATTGTCCATAGTGCATCAGCACAAAATCTGAAATAAAACATTTCCAGAACAAGAACCCAAATATAACTCAGTGTAAAAGCACAATGTAGGTACACTTAAAGCAAACGCATGTTCTAAATAAGTTCTTTCTGATCTGTAGCCATTTGCGGTGGCACGAGACTGATTCACAGAAACATCTAATTGAATTTACTAGCTATGAAGCTGCTATTGAGAAGGTAAGTAATTAGTGAAAGATAACTAAACTAGTTACCTTTACAGAATAGCAATTAAAAGCTTATCTGAAATTTATCTAAAGGGAGAATTAACTCCTTTCATTGAGGAATTTTTAAATATAGTTTAAAATGAAATCACCCTTACATAGCGTCTCGCTTTGAAGTAAAACCGAACCAATTTTCTGTTCTGTAACTTTACATCCTAGCTAGGCCTCCTCTAACTCTCTGAAATTAATGGCATATTGTGGAGAAAACTGCTCGTTCTCAGAATGATAAGACCAATGTTTGTGCTCCATGCCAAGGAACGGTATGCAGAGAGGCCCTTGCTTATACTTATTGCTATAACAACCAAGGTCAGCCGATTTTCGTTATTTGCCCCTTAGAGGGTCAGAAACGGAAAAACATAAAGGGGTCACATCTGTAGGGAGGAGCGGACAGGACAGGTGACCCAAACCTGACCAACTGGGGTATTCCATCCCATCTGCCCCATGCTCAGTTTAAAAGCTGAGGGATCAAAGGGTCAACTCTTTTTCTTCGATGGCCGACGTCCAGAGAGGACTCTGTCTGTTCATCTGCCTTTGATCCTGATCCGTGTGTTCCTGACTCCAGGGCTGGAATCCAGTTCCCATCCATCACTGAGTCCAGTCTGGGACTTCCCCAGTGCCTGCTGGTGACGCGACTGTCATCCTGGGAGCTTGACACAGTTTTGTATATATTGTATCTATTTCATTATTTTTTTTCTTTTTAATTTTAATATTAATTCTTCATTAAAGTAGTTTAGTTCATTCTAAACTACTAAATCTTACTAAACCTTTCTCTCCTCTCTTTTGGGGGGGGCGGGCAGAGGGGGAGAAGGGCCATCTGTCAGTCTGGTTTTGGTAAATTCAGCTAAAACCACGACACATAGTAAGAACTTCTCTTTGCTGAAGAAATAACTGATGTGTTGCTCTTAATTTGAATTCCACCCACAAACAAAGCCTTTCCACTCAATGTGGAAATATTCTTGCACACAAGTTTACTGGCCTGTTGGGAGGTATGGGCTACAGCTCAAGTTAGCAGGGTTGCTGGATGTTGCTAATCCATTCACTATTTACAGTGTCTCTTCACAGCTGTGGCTCCTTTCGCTCCAGCTAAGCTAACTTAAGAGGCATTAAACTCAAATGTAATGGTCTTGGATTACTAGGGAGGGAGGTGGAAGAAGGCAATGAGGCTCCCTGGTTTGATAATTGCTCTGGTCAGAGGAGCTTCTGGTACTTGCTGAGGTGTGTCCTGTCTCCTCCTCATGTCATAGCTTTGTCGATAAAACCACATAATTCTTCCAAACTGCTCTCCAGGCTCCTCTGGTGTATTGGCTGGGGATTCATTCCGTTGCCTACATGCTGGCATCAGGGATTTGAGATGCCCAGGATATCGGAGACGTCCACAGGGCCGTGGATACAGCTCAGAGACTGGCAGATATAACCCAGGGCCTGTGAGACACTCATGCTCTTTGGGGCGGCAGCTGGAGGTAAGGTGGTACCCTTAGGACATCTCAAATGGCAGCTGGTGCCTGTGTCTGAGCAACTGAATCAAGGCCTTCGTCTCTGCTGATGATAATGGGAGCTTGCACGCTTCGATTTAGACATCCAGACATTTTGATCTGTGGCTGACTCTGACCCTGACAGAGGTATTGCTTTCAACCACCTCAGCAAGACTTACTGGAGCCCATTTGTCAAATTTCTAAGATGTCTGAACAGATGGGTTAGCAGTTTTAAAGACAGACTATGGTAAGATTTACAGTGATGATATAATTTTTTTTTCCCATGTTGTATTATTGGCATTTTGATTCTTTTAAGTGATTAATAAGTATTAAATGCCAGAGACTGCTGAGGCTGTCCAGGCGGATCACCTGAATATTGCAGGCAGTGAGGTAGCTGCTGCTGCAGCTTATTGCTACTGGATGGTGACTGCTGCTGCGAGTAGGTCTGAAGGTTCACAAGCCATTATAAGAAATGTCAAGTATTCCTCCACATGTAGTATATCCCACACCATCAACAAACACAATTAGTTTTCCGTATTGCCCACCACTTAAGCACGACTGCCCAGCTTCATGACAGTGACAAGGTCTCTTGTGCAATGTTGGTGGCCAAGTCTTGTTGAAGTGGTTTCAGATGTTATTGTCCCCAGTCTGGCCCTTCCGCTGGGGCTGATATCCCTGTACCGGCAGAGGAGAACATATGCTTGGACCTTGGCTGCTTCAGGTCACAGCTTGGTATGTCATGTTAGCTTTAACATCATTTCAAAATTACTTTTGCTTTGAAGTAACTTTGCAATTGTCAGGACTCACGTACTTGAGTACATAGGCCCCAGAAGGTTTGGGGTTGGCCCACCTCCGGTTTACTGGTTTAACTACAAGGAAATGTGACACATTTAATTTTCATGGGGAATCACAAAGGTTTGCATGAAGCTTCTGTTCCAGCACAAGGCACAGGTGTCCGAAAACCACAAAAGACCCTGAGTGGCCCCTAAGTGGTGAACCACATTTTCTCTGGAAATGCCCCAGAACAACAGCCATGGAAATTCCCAAGGACAAGAGCCAGTAACACCTGCCAAGTGATAGCAGACACAAACTTGCAGACAACTCAGCAGACAGAGGAGTTTAGCAATTCACTGATGACTGGCAAGTGCAGGATGAATTCACAGCAAGTCTGCTTACAAAAGCAAGGCTTTTGTAGATCAAATGAAACATTTCACACGTCTCTAGGAATTGCCCCTCCTGATGAAAAAAGGGTGAGGCATTTGGAAGTCAGTATAAAGAATGTGACATACTTCAATTAAAATAAAATAACAGGAAAGATAAAACAAGATAATTTTTTCTGCTTGTCTTAAAAGGAGTTTGGAAATCATATTCCACTGGGTTGTAGGTTAAATAGCTTTTCAGAAATTATTTATTTGTGACTGTTCAATTGTTAAGTGTGTGGACATTAGTGAGAATTATTTCTGTTGTGGAATGGTTGCAGAATGTGACCAGAATGTGCAGAATGTATATGGTAGAAAAGAACAAGAAACTAAAAGTTTTTTGTTTTGGTTTGGTTTTTTTTCCAGAAAGAAAAAAGACACCAAAATAAGCCATGGAGAGCAGACTGAAACTTAAAGATTCAGAGGGAAAATGAAAACGGCACTGATACCTTTTGAAATCTGTGCAAACTGAATCTCCAAGGAAAGGCTTAGAATACATATGGACATACCTAGTTATCATCTAATGTCTGATTACAGACAAAGAAAGTTTAGAAGCCCCACACCATTGCTAACAGTAGGAAATTCTCATTGAACTTAAGTGGTAAAGATCTCTGAATCTCAAACTAAATGTCCTGGGCTCTATTCCCATTTTTTCTTTGCTGACAATGTCTCTTTTATGAAAAAGGGGCCATTTTCAGTTCTTTCAGGATCTGAGTGATACTGAAATGCTCAGAAGAAACTCTCTTCAGCCCTTCTTGTTTAGAAAGGCAATGATCAGCATGCTACAGGCTCTTAATATGCACTAAAAAAGAAAAGAATATGAGAGATTCTTTTGGACAAAAGGGTGTAGTTGTCATCCAGCAAAAAATTAATTATCCACTAATTATTTATTAAATGTTTAAGTAATAATCATTTAACTGGTAGACAGCAGCAGAACTATGCAGCCTAGAGCTCGTTGTGACATCCAAGAAGATAAATGAGCTATAATATTTAGATTAAACAAAAAAGGACTATTATAATAATGTACACAATGAGCAAAGTACTGCATTTTCTAGTTAATGCCAGAACTGACTTTCACAATGAGCTGTTTGTGGAAAATTAAAAATATAATTTAGCATATCTGAATAAATTATTTTCCACTATGCAGTAAAAACAGAGAAACACATGGCATAGATTATAGCCCCAAATGCTTGAATATACTTGGAGTGGATGCTGCCTGGCAACTTTTGTACCAGCTGGAAGAGCAAGGACCCAGCTGGCTTGGCAGTAGCCACCATATTGTGCCTTGGCTGGCAGATGGCCACCTGACACTCTTCAAGGGTCTGCGTTCCTCCTGTCTGTATGTCTACAGCACTGACAGCCCAAGACTGCATTTAGGAGGAGTGGGCAGATCGTTCCCAGCAGTGTCAATCATGTTGGCACATGACAGTGGGGTGAGAAAGACGTGAGGGACTGACATTCCTGAAAAAGACTGAATGACGGCGCTGGTGGAAACCTGAGAGCAGGTTTTTGGGGTACTTCAGCGTTGAGATTTGGATCTCTGGATTGCGAAAGGGTGATGGGTATTCAAGGGCTGGTGCCACTGTGAGGGATGGGTAAAATGCAAAACTTCATGCAATTTTTGCAGATCCTTGCTCACTTGAATGTAGGAGGCAAACAAAGGAAATATAATAATTTATGTATTTTTAATGCCTTTAAACCAAGCATTACAGGACTATTAACAAATTGGAAGTAAGCTTCCCAGAGTCAGGTACTGATGCTGTCAAGTTAAATGTAGTAGAGATCTAATTGGAACAAACTCAAGTTGCCTAAGCATGGAGGCATGAAGGATGAACTCGGCTACAGGTCAAGGAGGGAAGGCAGTCAGCCGCACCAATAAACAGCCACATCACCTCCTCAGATCTCTTCTAATGGAGGAAGGGAAAGTCCCAAATTAGGAAAACGGGCACCTCCAGGAGTCCTGGGTCCTTCAGAGGCTTAGGTATAAACAGAAAAATTACTCAAAATGGGTCTCGCTTTGCTAGGCACTGAAGAATCCACAGGGAGATCACCATCAAGACACAAAACTGTATGATGTCATAGAATCATAGAATTATTTAGGTTGGAAAAGACCTTTAAGATCATCGAGTTCAACCATAAACCTGATACTACCAAGTTCGCCACTAAACCATGTCCCTCAGCGCCACATTTACACTTCTTTTAAATACCTCCAGGGATAGTGACTCAACCACTTCCCTGGGCAGCCTGTTCCAACGCTTGACAACCCTTTCAGTGCAGAAATTTGTCCTACTATCCAATCTAAACCTCCCCTGGTGCAACTTGAGGCCCTTTCCTCGTGTCCCATCGCTCGTTACTTGGGAAAAGAGACTGACACCCACCTCGCTACAACCTCCTTTCTGGTAGTTGTAGAGAGCAATAGGGTCTCCCCTGAGTGTCCTTTTTCCAGGCTAAACAACTCCAGTTCGCTCAGCCGCTCCTCATAAGACTTGTTCAGTAGACCCTTTACCAGCTTTGTTGCTATTCTTTGGACACCCTCCAGCACCTCAATGTCCATCCTGTAGTGAGAGGCCCAAAACGGAACACAGTATTTGAGGTGTGGCCTCAGCAGTGTCAAGTGCAGGTGGACGATCACTTCCCTAGTCCTGCTGGCCACACTATTTCTGATACAAGCCAGGATGCTACTGGCTGCCTTGGCCACCTGGGCACACTTCTGGCTCATATTCAGTTGGCTGTCACACAACACCCCCAGGTCCTTTTCTGCTGGGCAGCTCTCCAGCCACTCTTCCCCAAGCCTGTAGCACTGCTGTTGTGGGGTTGTTGTGATCTAAGTGAAGGACCCGGCACTTGGCCTTGTTGAAACTCATACCATTGGCCTCAACCCATCGGTCCAGCCTGTGGAGATCCCTCTGTAGAGCCTTCCTACCCTCAAGCAGATCGACACTCCTGCTCAGCTTGGTGTCATCTGCAAACTTACTGAGGGTGCACTACTATATCCCTTGGTCCAGATTGTTGACAAAGATATTAAACAGAACTGACCCAAATACTGAGCCCTGGGCAAGTGTTAGTTATTCTGTGTCTCAAAGAGTTCAAACTTTTTTTGTTCTTTGTATTCCTATGACAAGCACAGGAGATGTCCATCCTTCCCTGTGCCTTTAAGATTAAACACTATCTTCCCAGGAACTGAACACAAACTCAATCGCAGTGATTCAAGCTTGGGTAACCTTCTCAGTCCCTCCTCTGTTTATTTTCCAGTGCACCTGCTCTGGCACTACTTTGGTAACCATCTCCTTCCAGCTCCTCCCTATGCAGCAAATCCAGCAATGGCTGAGAAGTGGGTGGCTTTTCACAGGTGTTGGTCAGAGCTGGTGGAGCAGTGAAAAAACCTGCAGTCAATGGGGATTTAATTCCACCCAGTGGAGTGGTGGCAGGGGATCCGCACGTGCCCCTTCCCATGCAGGCCGTGGCATAGTCTCTTCCAGGCAGCCCCATCTGCAGTGTGTGCTTCTTCAGGGGAAACCACAGACCACCAAAAGGCAGAGCTCTGCAGCAAAACTCCCCTTGAGAAAGTTTTCGTGGTTTGGTTGCTGGTGTGGGTGCTTTGATCTTCAGGGGAGGTACCATCAGAGCTCATAACCTCCTTCTCCTCCCACAAATCCTGAACCAACAACTGAGGTATGGATGCTAGTACAGTGATAGGGACAGAGTCTTGCCTACTCCACATCACAGAGAAACTGAACTGAAGTGAGTGAAATTCTCCCTGTTCACATGAGTGAAAGACCTGCCTGTTTAATAGCTTCAGGCCAGCATGAAACGCCGTGTTATGTATTCTGAATACCTGCATCACCCAAAACATAACACTTCAGCCACTAATTTCCACAGTAGTGAGAATTTGCTCTCCGCTGTTAATATGTAAAGAAGTTCAGCCCAGAATCCAGAGATTGGATTCCTTAAATTGACAACAAAATACTTTCTCAAGGCTAAGTAAGCAATGCTTTCATATACACTGAAATTCTGCTTTTAAATTGGACTCACAAATTTATTTCCCTTTGATTTTCAATGAGATTTAAGCACCTGTCTCTCTGAAAACAGATCTTTGGCATCTAAGTTGTTTAGTCACTTCTCAAAACTGTAACCCATCTGATGGGGAACCAGACTCGCAAAGTTTTTGATTTATAGATGTTCATATTAGCCAAATATTCTCACATATGTAAGACTTTCCTTGCAGAATGCCTTCAAAACTGTAATGCAGAATGAACAAATACACCACATCCTTTGCACAGTTATGAAGAATAACTTGGTTCTGGTAGGCATACTGCGAGCGCCCTGGACAATTATGGGCTAACCATCAGGGGACAGTTTTGTAGCACTGAAACCCTGTGGCCTTGCTAGTCCAGAACTTTGCCTGTGGCAACAAGGCCACCAAGAGTCAGGGTTTGCTAGTTTACAGGTGCTGCTGCAAGCTAAGATGTCCAAATGGCTTTTGGACTACAGCTGGCCTGTGCCCTGCCGTTAGCCATGTGGGTATGTGTTTTGCAGCAAATCAGTCTGCTCAGGGGCCTAAAGTTATGATTAGTTACAGATTAGTGAGTGCAGAAAAATAGTTACTTCACTCCCTTTTTAAAGTAATACATAGAGTTGCACTGACTTTGTACCAGTGAAGTATCCGTGACTTAACTGGAAATCAAGTCCTGCTTTACCTTTGTGTGATCACGGAATTAGGTTTTATCCTTATATAAGTGCTGTATCTTAATATCAACCATATGGATCTGTTGTGCTTTTCCATGTTAGCTCAGGCGTATCATGCCGTGCTCATAATGAAGTCAATGGGAGAGTTGCCTTGGAATTAAAAAAAAAAGAAAAGGATTGGGCACTGTGTAAAATAAACAGAAATGTAAGCTTCTTTAACTCCCACTGCATTGCATCATAATTAAAACATTTTCTTTTAAAATTGGAAGTCGTAGCAGTTACAAATACCTTTCATCTGAGATTCAGTGGTAAGCTTCTCTCATGTTACTCCTGAATTATAGAGGCATGAAAGAAGAAATAGGCCTTGATATTTGAATTCACTATGAAGCCCAAAATGCAAAAAAAAAGATCTTTTCTGGATGATGTTGAAGTGTAGGGGGACTGCTCTGCTACTTTCTTCTCCACTTCTATGACTAAATCACTCTGTATGTCACTTCTTCATATTTATAACATTATTTTTCTCAAATCACAGATTATGAGCCCCAGTGAGACCCTGCAAAGGTCTGGCAGAGGTTGCAGCAAGAAGTCAGGAGCATCCCTGTCCCTTCAAGGTTGCCTCTGAAAAAAGGCTGAATTACAGGTGAGGGTCAGGGAACTGCTGCCTGCATTAATTGTCCATTTTCCCCTGTTCCTTCAACACAAGGAAGTCAGTGTGAACACTTTCAGCCAGTTATTATTGTCTCTTCAAGGTACAATTGTACTACTGCTGATCCAGGAGCAGAAGAAAGGCAGATAAGCCGGAGGGGATTCAGACATGCACCTAGAAGAGTTTTCTAAGTAGCAAAACAAATTACGCCCTAAAGCCAACCGATTTCTGAGAGCTTTTAACTGGGCGTGTCCCAAAGAGCAGTAATCTGCATTTTCAGTCATCTAAATGCCCTCAAAGGCACGGCCTCGGGCCCAGGGCACGGAGGTCCTGTTTGAATAAGAAGTTGGCAGGCCACTGAGGGGATGCTGCTCTGAACACAGACTGGAAACAATTTGAGTCACAAGTGCTTTAAAAGTAGGGGATGAAGTTTTACAGCTAAGCCCAAGTCTTGTGTTTTCGCTGACAGAATTTCATCAGTAAAACAGTAGATTTCTTTACATGGATTGATTATTTTGGAATTTATACTCCCCTGGCTCCCACTGCTTGACAGATTGAATGAATCCTGATACAAAGATCTTTATCCAGTATTATCTGCCTGTCAGATAAATAGCTTGATTAAAGTGGTATTAGTTTCAATTCCCTTCCCATTGGCAGCTGATCATTTGCTGTCCATGTTCTCTTTTTGCAGGCTCTGGAGCCACCTCATTTATGGTTGCATTCTGCTATACTGCTCATAGGCCAGGCTAATTGTTTCTGCAGACGCCATGCTCTACTTCCACTCCTTGCAGGTTTCTGAAACAGCAAGAGGAAGTTAACAAATGGAAAAATACTTGGTGATATTAATGTTTGAGCAAGTTTTTGTTCATGTTAAAATTTGTGAAAGTTTGTCTGATTCATAAATCTGTCTTAAACAGGCTTGTGGGATGCCATGCTTGCAAGTAAATCTAATCCCTTGTTTGTATCATAACAAAAAAGCAAGGATGCTTTTCTCATTGCATGACAATCTCAATTTGCATTTCTGCTGAGAGACTGTTGTAGCATTCTGGATGAGGGTAGGAACATAAATATCTAATGTGGCTTAAATGCACTAATACACTACAATAACAAGATCAAAAGAGTTTGTATCATAATCTGAGCATCACTGCTTAAAATACAGTCCCCTGATTTAATCATATTTGCAGCATAAACATTTTCTTGAAAGGTAGGCGTTTGTGTGCTTGACACATCTTATTACAGAAAAAAAGAATAGCAAATGATTAGTTTTTCAAAGTCTGTAGAGACAAAATTCTTTAGATGTGCTGCTAAGCAAAATTTTATTAATGGCTTGTTTCCCTTCACACAGTCACAGGAAAACTAATTCTCCCTAAAAAAAAAATCAGTTTCTTTTCTGATTTTTAAACTCCATTCAAATAAAGGCTAAAAATGAGCTACCAAGGCAGCCCTGAGATAGAGCTCTTCCTCCAGCAAATCTATAGCATGGTTTTATAGAATCATAGAATCATAGAATCATCCAGGTTGGAAGAGACCCCTGGGATCATCGAGTCCAACCATCCACCCTACGCCACAAAGTTCCTCCCTATACCATATCCCCCAACACCACATCCAAACGGCTCTTAAACACATCCAGGGATGGTGACTCAACCACCTCCCTGGGCAGCCTATTCCAATGCCCGACCACTCTTTCTGTGAAAAATTCTTTCCTAATGTTCAGTCTAAACCTACCCTGCTGGAGCTTGAAGCCATTCCCTCTTGTTCTGTCATTAGTTACCTGTGCGAAGAGACCAGCACCAACCTCTCTACAGTGTCCTTTCAAGTAGTTGTAGAGAGTGATGAGGTCTCCCCTCAGCCTCCTCTTCCTCATACTAAACAGTCCCAGCTCCTTCAACCGCTCTTCATATGATTTGTCTTCCAGGCCCTTCACCAGCTTCGTTGCCCTCCTCTGCACTCACTCCAGCACCTCCATATCTCTCTTGTATTGAGGTGCCCAAAACTGGACACAATACTCGAGGTGTGGCCTCACCAGTGCTGAGTACAGGAGCACAATCACCTCCCTACTTCTGCTGGTCACGCTATTTCTAATACAAGCCAGGATGCCGTTGGCTTTCTTGGCCACCTGGGCACACTGCCGGCTCATATTCAGCCGCTTGTCAATTAGAACCCCCAGGTTTCTTTCTTCCAGGCAGCTTTCCAACCACACTTCCCCAAGCCTGTAGCAATGCACGGGGTTGTTGTGGCCCAAGTGCAGAACCTGGCACTTGCCCTTGTTGAAACTCATGCCATTGATTTTGGCCCAATGATCCAATCTATCTAGGTCTCTCTGTAGAGCCTCCCTATCCTCCTGGGAATCAACACTCCTGCTTAGCTTGGTGTCATCTGCGAACTTGCTGATGATACACCCTATGTCCTTGTCAAGATCATCAATAAAGACATTAAACAGAAATGGTCCTAACACTGAGCCCTGAGGCACACCACTTGTGACCGGCCGCCAGTTGGATTTAAATCCATTGAGCACCACTCTTTGGGACCTTCCAGTCAGCCATTGCTTGACCCAGTGGATCGTATGCTCATCCAGGCCGTGTGAAGCCAGTTTTTCCACAAGAATTGTATGGGGGACAGTATCGAATGCTTTTCTAAAGTCCAAGTATACAATATCAACAGCCTTTCCCTCGTCCAATAATCTGGTTATTTTGTCATAGAAGGAGATCAGGTTCGTCTGGCAGGACCTGCCTTCTATAAACCCATGCTGACTAGGCCTGATCCCCTGGTTGCCCATTATGTGGGTTTTGATGGCACTCAAGATGACCTGCTCCATGACCTTCCCTGGTATCGAGGTTAGACTGACAGGTCTATAGTTTCCTGGATCCTCCTTTTTGCCTTTCTTGTAGATGGGTGTTACATTTGCCACCCTCCAGTCCATTGGGACCTCCCCAGTTAGCCATGACTTCCTGTAAATGATGGAAAGCGGTTTGGCGAGCACGTCTGCCAACTCTTTCAGCACTCTTGGGTGTAACCCATCCGGTCCCATAGACTTGTGTGCATCCAAACGGCGTAGCAGGTCACTGATCTCTTCCTCTTTAATTGTGATGCCCTCGTTCTGCTTCCCCTCCCTGTCTCCTAGCTCATGAGGCTGGGTGTCCAGGGAACAGCACGAGGAGGAGGCTTTGCCCGGCGTCAAAAAAGCCCCAAAAAGAGCTTTCCATTGGCCTTTTTAGCCACAGATCCCCTCTCCCAGCGCAGTCTTACCTGCCCTGGAGCCGGTCTCCGTCGCAGTGACACTGATGCCAGCATGTTTGTTAAACAAAAAATCCCCCCCAAACAGAACAGAGACAGAACAGTGACTGCCAGGAGAGTATAAGTTTTGACTAATATGGTCCCTGCTCACATTAATTTGGGTGTCTCATTCCCATGTGAGCCATAAATACATGCTTCATATTTGACTGGAGCATGGAGAATTTTTGGGAGCCATGCAGAGCTAGAGCTGCTCTGTAGCGCTGGTGCTCCTAGATCTTCAGATAAAGAGCAATCAATGGAATTGCTGATGCGTTCTGAAATAAATTCAGTGGCTGTGGTACAGGCTTAAGCACCCATTTCTGGGCCCTGAAATGGTATCTTGTGGATATGGGCTGAAATCTTTAGCATGCCCAGTTATCACAACCTATATGGTCAGCACAATGAAATACAGCAATATCAGACGTTGGTTGTCGCTTATTCTTCTATGGCTTAAACATAGGCATCCTTAGTTTTCCCAGAGATGCAAACAATTTAAAGGACAAGGAAGATGGTGAAGCAATAGATGATCTACCTATCCTGATCTCACAGTTTACATTGGCTGATGCACGTTACTCACATTTTCTCCACCTGCCAAAGAGCTCTAGGAGCTGCTGTGTCTTAGCCACAGAATCAGTCCTACAAGACAGATGCTGAATAGACATTCAAGAGGTCTTATGCTCTTACAGAAATGAGTAAGGTGGATGGTCTCTGAGGTCCTTGAATTTGCCTGTTGCCTCTACAGGTGACAGGGCAGCAATTTAGGGGAAGAGGGGCTGACCCAATAGTATGTGGTAGTTCATGGTTCCTTCACAGACATAAACTAGCATCTACCTGGGCTTTGCTTTTTGTTTTGCTTGAAAGGTGCCGGAGAGATGACCTTTGAGCTGTGAATCTCCCAAAGTTGCTGCATTGCCTCCATCTAAAACTGCTTCTGAATGCAGCACCATTCCCTACTGTTACACTTTTGCTTCCTGTTTCAAGAACCATCGTAAATAACCTGATCACAGAAATCTCCTTTTAACCTCTTGTCAGAATACATATACATGTATGTGCATATGTGCATTTACATATACATGTACACTTTTATTTATAAAAATAAATTTATGTGTATATCTGTATCTCCTGTCCAAGTAAGTTAAAGATTATCAATGCAGGCACAAAGAAAAATTATAGGAAAGAAAGGTAAGATAAGCATCAGGGCCTTTGATACTATTAACAGGGTTTTCAGGAGGAATGTCATGATAGTTAGTATTTGGTATCTAATGAAAACTGTTTGAGAACGACTTTGCTGGAAAGCCATTGAGGGAAGCCAGCCAGATATTAGGTAACTCAAGACTGCTCGGGAAATCAAAACAAAGTTACGAGGCCATTAGCTCAGTGCTATGCTTTTGGCGGGAGAGAGGACTGTGGAGAAGGGGCCTCCAAGCCTCCGAAGTGGATTTTTTTCCTGCCTCATCAGTTCCAGTGGGGACATACGTTATTTGGAGAGAGCGCTACCCTACAGCTCCCTGTCACAAGAGGGATTTGGGGCATTTTACCTGCCTTGCCCATCCAGCCAGCGCTGTTATCCCCTGTAAGTCCCTGTGATGCCTCTTCTGCAGAGGATGGGCAGCTCTGTACCACCCCTCTGGCTGATGAAGGTGGGGCCAGGAGTGACCTCCTCTGTTTCCACTCCTTTATTAGCCACTAGAGGGCAGGGATGCTCAGGACTTGGGCTCACCTCCCTGTCCTCCTCAAGAAACTCCCCCAAAGGAGACATCTAGCCAGGGCCAGGCGCTTCCCTCCAGCTGCACGCTCAGCCTTCGGTCCTCCCAGCCTCTCCTTCCACCTTTGGCTTCCCTCTGAGATATGCTTTTTCTGCCGGTGACCACATAGCATTTCCAAACTGCTGCACACGTGAAGCTAATAAACTGCATTGAGGGACAGACTGGCTGTGGGGAGTAGCACGTTGGCCACTTTGGCCCTTGGTGGGAGCGTTTTGCCAGCCAAGCTGAAATTGCAGCTGCACTGGCGTTAGGGACACCGAGTCTGTAAACATCCCCACATTCTTTTGGGGCTGAATGTGGGCTAGCGAAACAGTGAAGAGTTTGTCTTTAAACTAGCCGATGGATTACCTCTGCAGTTTCATGGCTTTGCTACCTGGTGGCATTTCTCCTTGCAGAGGTCCACATTTCATGCAGTACGGAGCAAAGCCTACCTGTCTGCAATCCCAGGGCCTTGCACAGTCTAAGTGCCACAGCCATTGCAAAAGACTGAAAAGATATGAACCAAGGGACTCGGACATTATTAGAAACAGTCATCATAAAAAGCAGCTTTGGTGGTTTCAGGGTGGTTATTTGGGTTGTACAGTATTTGTTAGTGCTAAGGTAGCGCTGCTAGGTTTCCCCAGTATTCTTATAGCATTCCATTGAATTATACTGAATAAACAGAAGTCTTTGCCAGAAATTTTGCAGAAATTACATATCTAATTCTGTTACATGAAGAAAACTTATTTAAGGGAGCGGTGAGACTTCCAGCAGCAGCAGAAACATGTTACTGATATACAAGGCTCTGGCTCAGTTTGAGTGACTGCAGTTCCTGTTTTTCTCATTGAAACATTAAAGGCTTGTCTGCATGGGCAGTTTATAACTCTACAAACTCTGTTGTTTTGCTATAACAAGTGGCCTGTCCACCCAGCCCCTAACTTTGATGTGACTGGTGAACTGCGGGAGACTTATACTGCAGTAATACTTATGTGGCCACATCTTCATTCCCACGTATTTTGGTGGTCCCCTAGCTGCCTTCCTCTTGCTTCATGCCCTGTCCCAGCTTGTTGCTTTAATTAACAATGTGTTACTTCCTGCTTAAATACTGATGCCCCTTTCTGAGCTCACGAGCTCACAAGCTCCCTGAATCCATCAGCCTTGCCTGCGCCTGAGGCCCTGGCCCTGCTCCACAGCCAAGGAGCACCAGGGAGATATCCTGGGATGAGAACCAGGGTGGAATGGTGAAGGTGAGAAATGACTGGCTGTAGGGCCTGTGTTGCCTAAGGTAAAGAAAAGTATGTTCCAAGTATTCTGGCACAGACACTCTGATTTGATTATTCAAAGTGCAATGCAGTGGCTTTCACCTACTTTCTGTTCTATATCTTCTTGCACACCACAGGGATGATGTCACCATGCACGGCATGGAGGAGAGGTTCACCTACCTTCAGGGCTGAACATGGTGGAAATTCACACTATGTGGAAGTGGGGGTGTGCTCTGAACAAAAAGCCAGCTGTGTCTCTGGATGCAGGCAAAGCATGCCAGTTAGTGTAAAGTAATCACAACTGGAGAATGTCACTTGGACATAAATCTTGCACAGCAATCCTGATGTGTCTGACTCACAGCCACCTAAATGCTTTTGGAGATTGAGGTTTCCATGATTATTCATGTCATCCATCCTGTCAAGGGCCAGGGTCTCTCATTTAGTCTGCGTAAGACCTTCTGGTCAATCACCCAACAGGGGTATCAAGCTCAAGAAGCTCAATTGGGAATAAATGGGAGGAATCACTGGAAAAGTCACTCAGTGCACAGCTGGTTAAGAATCCTCTAGGCTGGCTCTACTGGTGCTTTAAATTGGAATTATTGATACCTAAAGAAGCTGTCATGACACTGACCTAGTCCAGGCAAGGATCCAGACGAGTTTTCTAGTGTCCCTGGCAGGACAGTTTGTCTTCTGGTTGTTAGTGACTGCTGGACATACCTGGATGCATTTGCTGCTTGTTACCAGTCCTGTTTGAATTACAGTCTAAGATAGCAGGACACAGAAAGGCAGTGAACATATTCCATGCTCCAGAGCCTGCAATTTCTATTTTGAATGAAGGACTCTGTGGTAAGAGCAATGCTGTAGCCATTCGTCCTCCTGGGGAACAGGCACATGAACATTGTGCTGGTGACTATGGGAGGATCTTCACAAGAGAGCGGGAGGCTATATCCAGGCATACTGCTATCGTTTGATCAGGACATTTGCACAATGTGGTGCTGTCAGCCATCTCAAGACATGGTATGTAAGACCATTCCAAACTGGCAAACACAACTGGGGGTTCCTGTTTTGAAACACAGCAATTGCACTGATTTATAGCTTTGGGAAAACTGAGTGAAATTATTTGAATTGGTTGGGAACTTTGTCTTTAAACAGCTCTTTTTTCTTTTCTTTTCTTTTTTCTTTTTCTTTCTTTTTTTTCCACGGCTTTTTGGAAACCACTGATTTGTTGAAATCAAAATGTTTTTTGAAATGGGTGGGTTTTGGCAAACTGACAAAACCCGTGCAGAGTTCTGAGGAAACCCTTCCTGCCAGGAAATCAGCTGCCGTCAGAAATTTATTTGATTTCTTGACAGCTCACTTGGCTCATTGTTAAGGTGCACAGCTCCACTGCAACCTTATGTACAGACTGGACTTCCTCAAATTGCAGGCTTAGGCCACTATACGGGATCTCAGCCTCCAGCTTGGGGGACATCATGGCTTCCAGGCTTCCTGGCACTGGATGAGGAACTTGTAAGCCCCGCGAACTGCTTTTCCCATACTCCGCAAATCTAAGCTCAGTGGTGGTCTCAGAGTTTCTGTTTGAAATATATGAACACAATGACTGTCATTGTAAAATCCATGTGGACCAAACTGCTGCCACAAATCTCCACAGCTTCATAGAGAAGGCATCTTTGCGGTCTATTGGCAAAACAAATAAACAAACAAAATACCGATATACAAACTGAAGTGACTTCTGCTAAAGCCTGTTATTGGGGTAGTGTAGAGCTCTGAAGTGGAAGTGTCATTGCAAGATAGGTCTGTTCAGTGTTTGCCACAACAATGAGATCACTGTGCCTTCAGTAGAGATAGCCTTATGAAAAAGTTTTTTAAGTTTTGTAGGTAGAATAAAGGGCCCATTTACAACCCTCCATGGGAAGAAGAACTAGGTTAAACAGCGCAGGGTATGAAATTTCCTCTGGGACAAGGGGCTACTCTTTTTAGGGCTTAGATGGGACTCAAATGGTATAGTACAATCACTTTCCTTCTGGGGGTGAGCATCACCCCCAGCTCTTCTCAGGCAATGCATTACAAAGGGTTTGCCTGCACAGCAGAATCACCCTATGATTTTATCAAGGTCTGGCATCCCCGCATTGGCAAGCCAAGGTTGCAATAGCAGTAAAAATGACGCCATATAAGCTTTAGAAGAAGTGTTTAAGCAAAGTGTATTCCCAGTGTTTCTAAAGCATTTGAACCCTGTTATTAGCATATGATAACATTCAGAGTGCTGCATTTTCCTGGCCATTGTCCTCCCTGGTAGGCAGATTACAGCAATTCAGGCACCTTTGTTTTGCTGAGCAGAACTGCTCCTATTGAGAACTTTGCCCAATCGCAGGTACTCATCAAAAACCGAATGAATTTGGACTCAAGCTAATTGAGGATATCTTCGGGAAAATACATAGACACAAAGAAGCAAGTCCATGGAAGGTATGCTCGTGTCTCTTTGTCATGCATTCTCAGCTATCAAAAGAGAATGAGTGCCTTCAGCGATGTTAAATTATTTGTTGCCTAATTCCTGCTGAAATCCCTTTATTCTCCTTTGAGGTCGAAGTTGCCTCTGATGAGAGCCTGAATAAAAAAAAATGAAAAATATTCTACTAAGTAGATTATCAGCCATATTTCCTACCGAGTTTTCTTTGCTCCACCTCTTCATACAACATTATGTCATGTATAGAGATAATCTTTTTCCAGCTGACCTATATACAGCATAGAATGATTAATTTGATGACAGTATTTATGGCATAATATAAAAGATGTGTATAGGAGCCAGGAATGGGGAAACACTTGGAACAAAGTCAAATACAGTCAGATCAAGCATCTGAATGTCCAGCTCAATCTTGCAGTTCTCATTCAAGTGAAATTCCCCCTAGATGGCAATTTAGGCTGAGTGAATTGCAAAACGAGAAGCCTTAATCAGATTTCTGTAGATTGGAATTGATCTCTAATAGATTTTGTTTGTTAATGGAAAACCTTCACTATTGTAGGTGTAGAGACAGCCTTTGTGAAGTCTGACATTTGCAGACAAATCTTGCTTTGACATTTCCTTACTATGCGGAATGCTTTGTAATTTTTCCCCTGTCTGGTTTCTTGGAACAGTGGAATAATCCGAAGTGGCATTATTAAATTCAGGTAGATTGGCCTACCAGAGACTCTTTTCCAGAGGTAACTTACTGATTCACAAGTAATTGCATTAGCAGGAAGGCTTGAAATCATAGAAATCAGAGAAATGGAAAAAAATTCTTAAAATCAGAATATTCAAACCTGTAGAGTAGGACCTGGCATGATGAACTCACAGACTTGAACTGAGTGGTTTATTGGCAATGCAAGAACTTGTTCCGTGATCAGTGAAACTAATGAAGCTTGGCATCCCCTGTATTTGTGTCTTATGATTGCTTTTTTTGCCTGGTTTCTAATGTCTTAAGAGCTTGAGTATTCATAAAAGTTCTTCTTTGTGAAGCCTCTGATATCAAACAGGAGGAGGGCTCCCACTGCAGTACTGACAGTGTCTCTCCCCTATGCAGATACCAGTTTTTGGCAACCCATAAGGACTCCGCAAAGTGTCATCCTCTACCCTGTTGTTAGATATGATTGAATTTGCTTACAAGTGGAATGCATATTTGGGAGATCAGACAGATAGTCATCACTCCAGGCCCCATACACACTGCATAATTATCCAAACTGTGTTTCATCATGGAATTATGCTAAAACCAGCTCCATTAGTGTGATGACCATATTAGTTTAGTACAGACCATTACAGACCATTAGATTAGTACAGACCATTAGTGTGACGACCATACTGGTCAAGATAGTACAAACTATGACAAGGTTTTGCCAATTACAAGCTGAAAACTGAGGTCAAGATACTCCTGAAAAATGCCTTCTTTAAATTTAAATTCCTAAAAGCAATTATAATCTATTAAAAATGTTAAAGGAAGGATTGCTGTCTTAGACAGTAATACAGTGAAGTATTGCTAACACCGTAGGAGGGAAACGCAACCAAGATTTATCAGTGTTGTGTATAGACATCACTGCACACATCTTTGTTCCACTTGATTAGAAGCTGGTTGTCATAATACCAGTTTGTCACTGATTTCTAATTGGTAAAAATATATGGTATTAGCTATATTATATTAATCTTTTACACACCACCTGGGATGTTGTTAATAAAAAAACAGTTTCCATACTTTAGTAGAGTGAGCAATACTAGTGTTTAAATGAATTAATAAGGGTTAAATGAGGATTTATTGCCTACCAGTGCTTGGTAACAGTGTAGTTTTCCCCCCTAGAACTTGTCAATAAGGAAGATTACAGTAATTGTGCAAAAAAAAAAATTAAAATGTATTTTGGGAAGATCTGTCACATCAGAGTCCTCCACTTAGTAGTAAGAAATATCTACATGTCTAACAACTGGGGCATAAATAAGAAAAGTTCAGCTTTGAATGTCACCATCTTTACAATAGCTCTTTTAGCTGGTTTTATGTGGTAGTTGAATTTAAGATTGTTTAAATTAAATGCCATGCTTTATTAATTAAGTGTAACAATATTTATCTTAATTATCTCTGGAATGGGTTGGGGAGCTTAGACATTATTGAGTAGAACACACACAGGCTCAAACCCAAAGAGAAAGGAAATGTTCATTTAATGAAGAAGTTCACGTCATAACACTTTATCATCTGCTGAAATGTAATTGTCTGCAGTGCTACTGTGTCTACTATGCATTGACATAGCGCCTGTCTTTGTCTTCTGTTGATGGCCCTCTCTGTCAGAAGACAGCTGGATGGTGCCCTATCAGGATGAGCATGTGGTCTCATCTGATCATATTTGCATGAGAAATCCACAAAGATAATATGACACCTGAAATAGATGCATTCTGTGGGGAAAGCTCGCACTTATTAGCTCTAAAAAAACATGGGAGATGTTCCTTTTTGGTGATACATGAATACTGGCGACCCACCTGGTTACTGTAGGTCTTTCAGAATTCATTTCTAGTCTCAATCTCGTAGAAGATATAAAGGGGACAAAAGACATATAGGGGACAAAACAGAATAGCTGAAACCAGACTGCTTCATTGCAATATGCCTGGGAACTTTAAAAGACCGTGGCAAGACAGGAGAAAGCCTACGCCCAACAGAGATCAAAAGAAGTGCAATAGCTTAAAAAGGGAACTCCTACAAGAGAGGCTGTAAAGTTGTTTGTGGTAATAACTCTCCTTTTGGTCATATAACTGGGTGTCTGAGAGAGCTGGGACAACCATAAAGGGATGTAGAATGCATGCTGGGTTTTTAAATGTGCTTTTTTCTCTACATAGTTTAATGTTGTGGTTAACTTAATATTTCAGTCTGTTTTGTCCTTGGTTTTCACACAAATTGTCAGAAAGAAGGTGCACCAAAGAAGGTAAGGTTCTGAACTTGGTCAGAGCTACTAAATGCACAGAGTTTGATCTAAGAACAGGAAACATGCTGGATTTCACCCCTGCCAGAAGCTGTACCTACCGGAGGGGGTTGAAGGAGGGCCTTTTGGGACACTACTGATATATTGACAGATTGGTGGCAAGTGTCACCAATAACGTATGCTTTCTCACTACCCATTTTTCTCAACTGAAAGTTTGATACTGGTGAGCTTTTCATTAAAAGGAAAAGTTATTGACATGCACTTGAAATGTAGAAGATGCTATTTTTAAAATGGCAATCCCTTTCTATATATCTGAAGTAATGAATAGATTACATGTCTTGGTATTAATTTAATTATTTTTTTCTGTTTTAACAAAGCAAACCAGAGCAATAATGATTATTCTCTTCAAGCAAGGCCTGGGAGGTCTCTCAAGGTCTCTCTCCTCATAGTTACTTGACCCACCTGACTGTGGGTGCTAACTTTCATCAGATCTTTCATCTATTTACTTTTTCTATCTTAGTCTGTAGACCATCTTTAAGGCCATGATAAACTTCAGCATATAAACAGCTGTTTGGACCCCTCAGATAAGAGGTGGTAATTACAGCTGAAACCCCTTAGACCTCTAGGTGAGTGCATAACTCCAGACAATAGTAAGAGGCTGCGAATGCTGTTCCTATGACAATATGCAAACTGACTCTACATTTCTTGCATTCTTCTTGTCTTGCGCAAAGAGGTTTCTACTCATTTGCTGGCTTTTATAGACTTTTCCCATGACAAAGAGTCAGGTTCCCCTGCTCATGGTTGTGGGTTATAGTGTACAACCAGGGCCTAGATCCATCCCACCTACTTCTACTCCTTTGACAGTGGCATCATTACACTAATGACTGTACACCTCAGAGAGGCTACATGGGTGGTCTACATGTGAGATCTTTTTCAATCTCTGAAGGTGTCTTGCCTCTTTCCATTAATTACAGAGAGAATTTGGGGCAAACAGCCTTGAAATCTGTGTGGTTTGGTTACATTCCCAAAGTTGTGTGGAATAAATCTTCAAAGGGGTGCCTAAATTTGGAGTGTGGCTATGCTCAATATTGATTGTTTTTTTTCCCCTCAGGAACTTGTCATTTCAGTGCTGAACTTCTGGGTTTCTATAGAACCTGAGTTAATATCTAAGGATCACTTCATATGCCTAACCATCTAGTGCCATGTGAGATGTTGTAGTGTGTCCAGTATAAAGATGGCAGGCCCAATGCAGGATCTGTGACTTTCTGGAGAAACAGCTGAAGGCTGTAAAAAATAGCTTGTGACACTTCTTTTTTGGCAACTGAATTCATCCCCTACTAGTATGAAGTGAATTTGTAAGAAAGAGAGGGAATTAATTACCTTACATCCTGGTGATTCCAACTTTTGTACCTCTGAATATCATAGCTCATGTGTTATCCCTGACATTAAATAAAAAATACAGTAGATATATATCACTGAGGACTTCCAGCCTCTGTTGGTGCATGGTGGTCTGTGTAAGCCCATCTCTATAGACTAAATTGTATGTTTGAACAGATGCAGGTCCTGGAAAGCTGCTGCCTATTAAAAATATGTATTAATAGTTTCCCTGAGCTCCCTCTGTGATACCATAGGTCATCAAAATATTTCCTTAGAACAAAAAATACTCATCTTTTTTGTAAAGAACATCTTGACAGAAACACTACCCCATCAAACTACCCTGCACCAGCGTGCTTCCCTTCTCTTTCTTTGAGCAATGTTTCACTGTCAGATGTAAAACAGATGTTGTGAATTAAGATAATCTACCCAGTCTAAAAAACATCATACAGAATAAAACAACTGCTCTGTATTTGTAGCTAGAGATAGCTGAGGTGCATAGAAAAACCAATTGACTAGCAGCAAGAAGGGCAGCCAAAGCGAACTACCAAGCTGTCATGGTTTAACCCCAGCCAGCAGCTAAGCACCACCCAGCCGCTCACTCACTCACTCCCCTGCTTCCTCCCCCCAGTGGGATGGGGGAAAGAATCAGAAAAGTAAAAGTGAGAACAGTTTAATAAGTAAAGCAAAAGCTGCACACGCAAGTGAGGCAAAACAAGGAACTCATTCACTACTTCCCATCGGCAGGCTGGTGTTCAGCCCATCTCCAGGAAGGAAGGGCTCCATCACATGTAGTGGTCACTTGGGAAGACGGAAAGCCATAACTCTGAACCTTCCCCCCATCCTTCCTCTCCCAGCTTTATATGCTGAGCATGACGTCATATGGTATGGAATATCCCTTTGATCAGTGGGGGTCAGCTGTCCCGGCTGTGTCCCCTCCCAACTTCTTGTGCACCCCCAGCCTGCTCGCTGGTGGGGAGGTGTGAGGTGCAGAAAAGACCTTGACTGTGTAAGCACTGCTCAGCAATAAGGAAAGCATATTATGAACACACAAAACCAAAACATAGCCCCGTACTAGCTATTATGGAGAAAATTAACTCTACCCCAGCCAAAACCAGTACACAAGCATTTTACATTCCCTCTTTTTTCCTTCTCAGTAGCTGTAGTTCAGTAACCTTGTGTTCATGGTTAACTCTTTCAAACTCTTTACACATGGGCTGGGGTAAGACAAGCAATATAGACTAGATCAAAGCCATACCAGATGAAGTCAGGATGGATCAAACACTCACGGGAGAATCAGATCAATGAAACATATCCAGGCAAAATAAACAAAGATTTTATTCAGGACTTTGAGAGATTTACTGCTGCCTTTGCACTGCTCTGGCTGCAGCAGCACACCTTCCTTGCGTAGGTGCAAGTCATAACAGTTCCCCAGGAAAATAAACCGACTTCTTGCAATCAAAATTTTTATTTAACCAGTTTGATCCATGCTGTGAGCATGTGAGCAGCCACATGCATGACCAGCTTGAGTGTAGTGGGGTTTCTTGGTGCAGCTTCAACACCAGATGGAGACAGTTGTGCTGGGACCAGGTAGTTGCTGGCCCTGGTTGCAAGGTAGGTGCACACATGCAGTTTGGCACCCAGTAGTTAAAACTTGCCAGAAGCGCAACCACTAGATCCATTCAATGTGAGCCCAGCCAGAGGTGGGGGCAGGGACAGAGATTGCTTTTATGGAGAGCTATTTCCAGTAGCTGGATTTCCAGCCTCCCATTAGCCTGGATCCAGGGAGCTGACAGTATTGGGAAAGACACTGTAATGCTGGTGTAGTTTTGTGCTTGCGTTAGGGTTTTTGCTGGTATAGGCATGACACAAAAGAAATTGCAATTTTAGCTAAGTCTCTATGCTGGTAGAAGTGTAGACCTGGTCAAATGAGAGAAACATTTTAAATAATGCTTAAATCAGTTACAGTAAATGTACAGGTGAAAGTGGCCAATTTCCTCTGTAGCTAACTTTCGTACTTGTACTATGAGCTAAAGATTGGCAGAAGATTTGGAAGCTGACAAAAAGAGGACTTTTTTTCCTAAATCCTCTTTTCTCCTGAATATTTGCAAGCTCCAAAGACTTCACTGCACACATAATTTTTTAAAATAGAAAGGGATCTTATATTTACAGTTTATTTGTGTATACTCGATGAGGTGTATTCATATCAGTAAAAGAGCTGATACACGCTAGTTATCCATTTTGACTTATGGGCTTTAACTGCACAAAAATTAAATCAGACTCATTTTCTTTGTTTCTCTTTTCTGTTACACAGTCAGGAAGAGCACGTGTACTCTGAAGTAGTTAAAAAACACAATTACTAGGTTTGCATTATTTGTCATGGTAATAAAAATGTATGAAAATGATTAATGTGGTGCAAGAAAGTAGTGCTGGGATCAGATCACCGTAACACTTTTAAAAATGTATACCTGAGTGTGTTTTATTCAGTAATGTTGGAGATTGCCTGATGCAAATTAATTTTACAGAAACTTCAGCAGATAGCCACAGCTGCACTTCGCAACTGCCAGAGATTGCTGTAACTGGCAATTTTCCAGCAATCCTGCTAAGAAAGAACCGAAAAGTTTACCACAAACAGCTATGCTGAGGCAGACTCCAGGACTGAAATAAACTGGCTGTCAGTTTACCATGGGGTTACTCATAAATGTATTGAATATTGGATTTTGAGTTGGTTTTGAAGTCAGGTTGTTTATCACTCCAAAGAGACATGTTAGAAATCATTCTATCAAAATTCATTACTGGAATTAATTTTAGGTTATTTCATTGCCTACAAGATTTGACATCTTTTGCCTTCCATAATATTTATTCTGGTTCCCAAATGACAATATCTTGTGAATTACCTCATAGGTTTAAGGAAGAAGTAATTTTTGAAGTATTACTTTGGCTAAATATTTAAGCCATTTGTGACTACAAGTTAAGCTTTTAATTTAAATGATAAAATGCACATTCAGCAAACTGAGATGCCTCTTTTAGCCCTACTATTTATTGTTCTTATCATATTATTGGCAGAGAAATGAGGTGAGTGAACTTAGAGGACAGGCCTGTCAGGGTTCAGGAGGGAAACTCTACAGAGACAGCCTTATGCTGACGGTCTGCCTCTAAAACCACAATTTAAAGTGAAGACACCCCTGGCTTAGTGAGACAACAGGTCTTGGCTCTTCTGCAGTAGGATTTTTGCAGATCCTTAAATCAGGATCTCAGAGCTGAAGATTATGGGCAATGAGAGAGAATGAAGTTTGCTAAATGTGTTTTTAATAGTTAATTGAACACTTCAGAATGGTTTTACACCCAGTGACTGAGAGCATGAGCAGACCTGTGTTTCCCTCCTGTTCATTTATTGATCCATTTAATCTAGCCTTTGAAAAATGTTTGTATCTAGATTTTTTGCCTCCAGACAGCTCTGTAATAAACACGGAGAATATTTGAGAAAGGAACACAAGTAAATAGTAAATTGTTCTGGTAACAGCTTGAGGTGATGTTTATTTTTCTTTTTTGATTCTGCCTTTTGTGAGAGACATTGCCTACAGTCAGCACCTTTGTAGACAAGTGGGCACAAGAAATTAGGCAGAGGAAAAATGTGTGAATGCTTTGCTGGATACTAGGCTTGCTTGTCCTAATCGATGTGATCAGCTTCTTTCTGACTGCAAAGTACAGCCTCCTGCTTAGTTAATTTCTTATTTTACAACTGCTTTACAGTTAATAGCAGTGAACTGAAAAGACAGGAAGAACGCGTCAAATTAAAAATGCCTACTGGTTCTTCTCATTTTGCTGTAAGGAAAAAGGGCCAAAAGCAGGCAAATGTGGTTAGTCTAGGAAACTACTCTGTCATTTCTTAATTCTCAACAGCTTAAATCAGGAATTTGTCTCAACTTCATGCTCAGCTGGATTCCAAGTATGCGAGCCAACAAAGTCTTCTGGAGGTTGATGAGTGCTGTATTGGCATGGCCCTGTGCTTGTCACTTGGGTCTGGGGACACTGGGACAAGTCAGTGGTGTGATGCATCCTATGGGTGCTGAATCCCCATGTTGAGGATTATCAGCATCTTTTCCTGCCCACCTCTGTGGCCTGAGGACACCAGAGCCATCCAGATCTGAATCACTGTGCGGGTGAGTCCTGCAAACACATGATGGCCACGAAACTGAACTCAATCTCCTGCTCTTCAAAGCTATGACATTTTATACACTGCTCCAACTCTTCCACCTCTCCCTCCCTCTGCCAGGTACCTTGTTTTAGGACCCAATAGGAGTGAAATTTACCTTAGACAACTTCCTAAGACAGTATTCTGTTTTGAAGATCTGTGGAGAACTCTGAAGAATGATGGTGTGCTCTGATCGCTGGTGAAAGTGCCTGGATGGGGGGATTAGCTGCATCTCAGGCAAAGGATGGGGTTCGTTGATCAGGGACATTTCTGCTTACTCCAACCATATTCAGCTGGCGGTGAATTTAGACCTTGAACTTAAAATAGCACAGACCTTACTGAGTGAGCCTTGTTTTATCTGAGCAGGTTTGTGTATTTATTTCTTCCGTGAATCAAGTACTAACATAGTGTTCACCCATACAGCCCTGAAGCAGGTCACGTAAATGAAAACCTAATCCTGGGTAGTGCTGGCCAGGATTTGTCGGTGGAATATTTCTTCACTGAGAAATAAAAACTTCTGGAAACTGCAGGAAGTGCTGACATTTGTGAGTGAAACAGTGAGCAAAAATGGATGAGGAAAAGGAGAATCATGGAATCACGGAATTCTCAGAGTTGGAAGGGACCTGTAGAGATCATCTAGTACAACTCCCCTGCTAAAGCAGGATTGCCCAGAGCACATTACTCAGGACTGCATCAAGGCAGGTCTTGAAAATCTCCAGAGAAGGGGACTCCACAACCTCCCTGGGCAGCCTGTTCCAGTGCTCTGGCACCCTCACCGTAAAGAAGTTTTTCCTCGTATTTGAATGGAACTTCCTATATTCCAGCTTGTGCCTGTTGCCCCTCGTCCTATCACTGGAAACCACTGAAAAGAGCCCAGCTCCATCATCCTTCAACCCACCCTTTAGGTACTTGTAAACATAGATAAGATCTCACATCAGCCTTCTCTTCTCCAGGCTAAAGAATCCCAGCTCTTTGGGCCTTTCCTCATAAGGGAGATGCTCCAATCCCTTAATCATCTTAGTTGCCTTACGTTGGACTCTCTCCAGTAGTTCCCTGTCTCTCTTGAACTGGGGAGCCCAGAACCGGACACAGTATTCCTGTTGTGGCCTCACCAGTGCAGAGTAGAGGGGGAGAATGACCTCCCTTGACCTACTGACCACACTCTTCCCTATGCAGCCCAGGATCCCATTGGCCCTCTTGGCAACAAGGGCACATTGCTGGCTCATGGAAAGTTTGCTATCCGCCAGGACTCCCAGATCCTTCTCCTCAGTAGTGCTTTCCAGAAGATCCATCCCTAACCTATATTGATGCCTGGGGTTCTTCCTCCCCAAGTGTAGGACCCTACATTTGCCCTTGTTGAACCTCGTTAGGTTCTTCTCTGCCCAGCTCTCCAGCCTGTTCAGGTCACGCTGGATGGTGGCACAGCCCTCTGGAGTGTCGGCCAGCCCTCCCAGTTTGGTATCATCAGCACAAACAGTCATCTCACAAATGGGTCAGAGGACATCTCTGAAACAGGCCTAAGTTTCGGGGTCTGTATTCCTAGGTGGGCAAGAGCAGATGAGCCACAGGAAGACTTTTTCCACATTTTGTAAATTTTCATAGCAGGCAAGAAGAGCACTGTTGCTTTAGCCAGGAGTTAGATCACTCCTGAGCTGATGAGACCCAGATGAAAACACTTTCAATAGAGCTGGTGGTTGTTCTGGGGGCTTGACTGAGCTCTCATGCTTTCCACATCTCAATTTCTTTCCCATATGAAATGAAAATGAATTTTTAAATTATTTTAAAATCAAATAAGCATTATTGTTTCCATCCTGTCCTTCAACCATGTATAAGTTTTTCTGTATCTTGCCTGGACATGTCCTTCTAATAAAGACAGGGTTCACAGGCTAATAGAGAGCGTACGCTGGCTCAGGCAGCCCCTGCCCAGCTCTTGCTCTCCTCTTCCCGGGGCTTGTCCAGCCCTGCCAGAAAGCAGAACAGGGCAAAGCTACAACTCTCTACTTAGAGGTGTTTGTTGAGCAGCTGCAGATAACAGAGGACAGCAGCAAGGCAAAGAGCCCAGGTCTTCTGCTTTGTCCCTACTACAGTAAGGTGGACTTAAATATTTTGATATAGAAATTGTGGGGAAGGTGGTTTTGGTAGGTTTTAGCAGAAAAGATGGCTAAAGGAAAGAGACTGCAACTTCAGCAAATATAATGGCTAACTACATCGCAGCCTCCAGTGGTCTCAGGCACCATGACGTTAAGGTAGATGTTAAAAAACATTTTCTGGAAAATCAAGCATAGGGATGACAAGTTACATGTACTAGGAGAACAGATATTTCACAAATCTTACTCATTTACAGAGCATATCTGAAAACTTTTAGCATTTCTCTACAGTTCATAATTTCTTATGGCAGAGGTGGGTAGGGGAACCTGCAGGAACACTCAGACTGGGACTTTTAGTTAAACCGTTCCCAATCTCAGCTCAAGGAGTGACACTGAATGGAAGGAGACTGGTTTGTTCATGTGGATGAGCTCACAGGCACAGAGCGGGGTGTGAGAACAGTGAGAAAACTTGTGAGAGAGAAAACATCCCTCACTGTCCTTCTGTTATCAGGACATCTGACCCAAACTTACAGGAAATAGGGCTAGAGATCATGAGGCTGCAGTTTCTTTTTATAATGTTTTTTTTTCAGGCTGGGGTATCATCTGTTCTTGCTTGTCAAATCAAGTGCTCAATTCTTAGCAGACAATAATCCTGAAGTTAAGCCATGTAGCTATTTAGGCAGTATCTTCTATGTAAAAACAATGATGCAAGTTACCATAGGGAGGTTCTTGCTTTTGAAGCCATGTTAGGTATATAAGGCCTGCCAAAGAATCATGGAAAGAGTAGTCCTACAAAGTGCAAAGTTTACTAGTCCTGGATGTCCTGAGTATGTTTATATATTTGTCTGGCAGTGATCTTGGTGGTTCCATGACTAACATCTTAATTAATGAGAACATGTGCTCTGGCCGCCAGATCACATTGATGATGGTTTTTATTTGAAATCTGTGAATGAGGGAGTCGTTTCCATGAACAGTCTGCAAAATTGTCAGTGATAGATTGTCTTGCAGGCAGGGTTTTTAGTGCGACACCTCAGAACAAACTGTTCCCGGCCAGTGGACCTGGGGCGTTCTGCCCCGGCTCCGCTTGTTCTGGAGGCAGCTCTGATAACACCGGGAAGGGGCACCAGGGCGGCTGCCTCAGAACACGGCTCACGGGTTTCCTTGTTTTTTTCATGTGCACATGTAAATCTGGCATCACTCCTCCTATGGCCTGTCCTATCCATGTGGTGGAAAAGAGAAATCTCTTCATCTTGCATACAAGTTTTTAAACAATTACATCTGGACATCTGTTCCTTTTTCACCTTCCTTCTCTGCAAAGCTGTAATACCATTATGTGAACTTGCACAGGCTTGTGTCTCTGGGAATGTGCGTCTTGCTGGGTTTTTCTTTTCTCTCGTGCACATACACTTGAGTTTAATGACTTTAAAGGCCTTTATTGTAACATGGCTCTTTACGAAAGGGACTGAAGCTGAAGTTGTAAGTTTATGAGTTTTTGACTCAGAACCAGACCTGAGCTGAGAGGAAGAGGGAAAAGAGGTTTTCCTATAAAGGCCTAATTTTATCTATAACAGTAATAAAATCTATTAAAGCCAGTAAAGCTAAATGTCAGTGAAGCTGATATCTTGCTGGCTTTCCTACCCTTTCTCTGCTTCGGGACAATTTGTGCTCGTATTATTACTATTGTTCCTGGGAGCAACTGCCAACTTGCAGGCAGGAGCTTTCTGCCTTTACTCCTTTCCCCATCTCCTTTTGCTCTGTTTGCTGCCTCATGAAATCTCAGCCATGGAGTCATAGAATTCACTGGGCTTCCATCTTGAAACTTAGTATTTTCTATCTGATCCTCTCCCTCCTTATTTTCTAAGGATTATGAACTCTCTCTTTTCAGGACCTCCATGACCTGATTCATCTTCCATCTTTCTCTATGTCTTACAATCAGACCAAGGTGAATCTTTACTCCCATTAACTTTCTTTCTCATTTTGTGCCAAAAGAGTTCACCCAGCCCCTTCTCTGAATTTGTGCGCAGCCTATGATCAACTTCCTTTCCTGCCCAGCAGTTCAAATTCCCCCACTGACACCAAATATGGTGTTTAAATGATTGTCCTCTTTGCTCATAAAAAGCATCATCAACCTGATCTTACTGGTCAGGTGGTTTTTAAGACTTCCCTGTGAAATCACCCAGAAAATTCTCCCCTGTCATCAGCCACCCAGCTGCCCAACTTCCTTCAGCCCCTCAACGCAGGCAGTTGTACACATCAGAGAAGATGCTGCTTTCTCCCTTTATTTTCTGCCTGCCTTTAAGAGCCACATGGCAGATGGGTTCTCCTGTCACCCTTAGGTGACAGTTGCCATCCATATCTTGGTGGTTCTGGGGAGGAACATCAGGGTCTCAGAGCAGGGGTAGTCCTTGGCTTTTCTTCCTCTGACACCACAGCCTGATGTTCACTTGCTACCAGGATCAGTATGTGTTCTTCAACTTCACAAGTCTACAGAGTGGATGAGAAGATGTCTGAAGCAAGACCGGCCTCCAGAACCTCCCTCCCTCCTCCACAACTGGTCCTACCACAAATCTCTTTTCCTCTTTAGTGTGTCTCTCTGTTCTGCTGATTAAATCATAAGGTTTCGCAGTTTGGAAATGGTGGCAGAATATGGCTCAGTTCTGTTAAACCAGGGTGGTGCAGGCAAAACGAACAGGAACTGATCATTTACAGTCTCTCAGAACATAAAATCTTAGGGGGCACCCAATAAAATTGTCAGGCACAGTTTAAATTAGGCAAAAAAAGAAACTTATTTGTATGGCCTGTAGTTCACTGCGGCCAAATAAATTAAATAAATAAAATCCAAAAGGGACTGACACATTAATGGAGGATGGGTGCTTTGTTGACTATTTGATCCTATGCTCTGGATGTAATTTCAGTCTCAGGAAATCTCTAAGCTGTTGATTTTTTGAGGCTCGAAGGCAGTAAAAGGACTCTATACGCCTTAATTCTCATGCTTTTGTTTCAGTATCTGCTAATAATCACTGTCAGAGACAGGATACTTGGCTAGACAGGCCTTTGATTTGACTGGCTGTGGCACTTCTTACATTTTTTAATACATACTGGAGCAGCTTTGCCCAGAACTTGCAGTCACAGAGTTTATTCTGCTCTGTGTGCTGCACTCCTGTTCTTTTGCTGATAGCCAAGAATGACAAATTTAAAATAAGACTTACGACAGCAGCAGCTTGCATGGCACGAGCAGCATGGTAACGAGTTGGTTTTCCTCATTAAGTGCTGGAACAACTTTATTTGCTGCCCATAAATGTGGTCTGAACATTCAATCCCTTGATAGTGGCGAGGGACTGCAGTTGCGATGGATCACAGCTTACTGAGCCCAACAGCTCTCAGCCCTGCCTGTTGCTGTGATTTCAGTCCATAGGTTGAAATTCAAGCCATTGTGTCATAACCCCAAAACCTGCCCACAGCCTGGGAAAAACAATTTCACATGACCCTCTTATACGGCCCCAGCAGGTAAGAAGGAGGATGCTTGCAACAGCTACTGATCGGTAAGCAATGTTACACACTGTCCACAGAGAAAATGGAAACACCCTGCTAAACTCACCTGATCCCCAGGATCTGTTATGGATTCAAATCTCAGAGTAGGTAAGTGAAACGTTCCTTAGGCATGTCCTTTTCAAACCCTGCTCTGAAATGTAGGGCGTGAGGAATGATGATGCGCATGGAGCAAAGCCAAAGAAAATACTCCCTAATATTTTGAGAAATAAAGCCATTGTCTTTGGGCATTTTCACAGCAGGACATGCAAGCAACTTCAGGGACACATTAACAGAATCAATGCAGACGTTGCTCAGCATTTTCAGCAAATACTGGGCTTTTTTCTTGTTGGCTTCTGTTTTGTTTTGTATATTGGTTCTTTTCTATACCCCAGGGTTCTGCTGGAAAGGACAGAAACATAAGACTCAGTCCTGCAAAGCGTTGAGAGGTCTAAGCCTGGCATGGCTGGTGTGGGAGCTGATGATACTCCACACCCATCTGCAAGGTCCCTGCTGCTGGGCAGGATGTGTCCTGCTAACAGGTGTGAGGCTGTCAGCTATTGACGCATAGATTCAACTGTCGTAAGTCCCATAAAGTAGTAGCATTTGGCAGATCCTGTTATTAATGATACTGTGTTTGCCAACGACGTAAAACAATAACACTTGCGAGTTAGCAAAATTCAAATCATATGAAGATTTTCCTGCATTCTGTCCAAGAAGCTCTTGTAAGAGGCTGATTCATCCGATACCATTTCTATCCCAAGAGTAAGGGAAGATCACTTTCCCACTCTTCCACTGTGGGAAACACAACCCAAATCAGCACAGATTTAGCCCACTTGGTGATCGCAGACAGACACTACTTTTTTTTAACAGAGTTTCTCTAAGCTTTGTTTGTCGCTGCTTTCTAAAGAAGTGACTGCTCTTTTGCTATAAGGTTGCTCATATGGTAGAAACCCACCTAATCAGATAGATTTGAAAAACAGCAAAGAACTACTTTCCTTGTTGCCTCAGAGCCATGTGTCTGCCCTGAAGGTCCCTGCGGATTAATGTGTGAAATCCAAGCTCTGGCACTGTGGTCTTTATTTAGGGAGTAGCAAATACGTACAGAGCAAGAGTTCTGTGATTCCCCCTCAAACATTGCAGCAAGATCTCAAAGCGTTCACAAATTAATCCATTCATTCTTACAGCCTCCTCAGAGCCTTTCCTCCCACTGTGTCATGAACATCTGACTAATAATCAGGACCTTTCAGGACTCTTTCTGTTTTTTCCTCTTTAGGAGGAAACTTTGGTATCATGAACAAAGCAGCATCTTTGCTGTCATGTAGTTTACTTCCAATGAGTGGGCACAAGAACGTATTTCCCACAAGGTTACTGGGAAGTGTCAGTAATTCCTTGCTCAGAAATCCCCAAAATACCACTTCAGAGAAGGCAGAAATAAAGCTCTTCCTATCCTTTTTGCTAGAGCACTCCCTGCAGCTGCTTCTCATGGCCCTATGTCCCCTGCAAACCCATACTCATACTCCTCTGCTATAGGGAAGTACGGATAATACTTTGTGCACACTTTGCTCCAGCTTTGGCATGTTGGCCAAGTTGCCTTGGGCAGTGGCTTCAGTTGTTTCCAAGATTCACCTCTACAGAGGCTGCTTAATTGCCCCTTACATGAAAACCAAAAGAGTTTCTCGAACACCCCACATCTGCACAGTGCAGCTGTTTTGGAATAGTCACTTGCTGGCAGCAGTTTAGCCCTTCCCATATAGGATTATTACTATTAACATTACAGTTGCCTGATGTTGCATGAAGGTGTAGGAAGAAGGCAGCTTTCCACTACAAAAGGTTCTTGCTGCTTAATGATGAAGCACAACAGAAGGGTAAAGCAAATTCAGGAAAGGGAAGGTTAAAGCCAAAAGTGTTATTTCAGATCAGCAGCGTGATAAGTCTTCACTTGCCAAATGCACTCTCATTTGAAACTGAAGTGGGAAGCTCAAGGAGGCCCCAGTTCTGCTTGAGATGGCTTGTGCCAATACAAAGTCCCATGGCTGTGTCCTCCCGCCCAGCAATACAACCAAAGCAGGAGGAACTGCAGGAGTTGCTTTCCAGGGCCCCCTCAGTTTATCTCTCTGGAGGTGCTGACCAGGTCCAGGACTCTCACACTGGGGTGGCAAAACTCAGTTTGCCTACAGCACCCCACAGACTGGTGGTGTTTTTGTGGAGCATGATTTAAAGATATTTTTATTCTATCTTGACAGATCTATGGATGAAGGCAGAGATGCAAACATACTCCTTGGCAGGGGTATTTAAATCCTCACACAGTTCTTTTTGCTCCAGTTTGTGCACTGCTGTAGATGATTCTGATGTGTTCCCTCTTCCCCATATCATCAGCCATTCCAATGACAGTATGCCAGTGCCACTTCACTGTGCTTTCTTCTGTTTTTCTTGTCCCATGAGGAATTTCTTTGAGCTGTCCTGCAAAGCAGATACCTTCTCTTCATAGACGCTTAAAAATTCTTTCAATGAAGTTATCCTTTCTCTGTCCAGATTGGGAACGTGCTGCTCCTTTCTATGGAGACAACAGGGGAAAGCAGAGAATAAGAGATGGGCATCACTTAGGTATCACATTAAAAGTAAAAAAAAATTACATTCTAAAGATGGCCAGCGATGCTGTGTAAACTCAGGATCCCTGAGAGCAACCAACAAGGCAACAGTGCACCTGCCAGATTAAGAATTGTGCCTTTGAGGGCCCTTGAGCTGTGAAAAGTTTATTTGTATGTTGTATCCTATTCCTTCATCTTCCCATCTTCCCAGAGACAGTGTGTCTTTCTGCAGTCCCTTCCCTCTTCCTTTTCCTCTTCCCTTTCCTTTCCCACAATGAACTCAAGCTCTCAAACTGGTGATATGAGTAATAAAATATACATTAAAATAACTAATGGGGCTTAGATCAATGTCGTAATGGATGTCACACCCAGACTGACCTCCATATGCTTCTTTTCACTCTGTTTTCCTCTCTGGAGAATATGATTTAAGGTTTTATCAAATGCGTAGTTGAGATCTTCTAGTTTCAAGGAAAAGTTTCTTTCGTAATTGGATCTGCTGTGACATTACTCAATTTCTGCATACTGCAATTTTTTCCACAGATTTCCTGTAATTTCCACGTATAAATTATACTTCAGAGATGAAAATCCAGATTATTCATTTTCTGAGTACTAATTTTAAAAATAGTTTTCCATGCTAAGTGTTGTAGGACTAAGGACTATAGTACTCGATCCGCGTTTTAAAAAATAGAGAATTAAATCCACACATACAGAAGTATTCCTATAATATGGAAGGATGATTTATGAACTTCCTCCTTCAAAAAAAAAACCCAAAAAATGCAGTAGGGACTTTTGGGATTTTGGAGTCACTCTTTTCCTAATAAAGGTCATTAGCCCAAGCCTGTTTTCCTGTGAAGTAAAAATATCTTTTTTTTTTTGAGAAAATCACTACTCTAACTGCTTCTGGCTACAGAATGAGATTTCATAGAGAGGCCTACTTTTCCTTTTAATTGTTCTAGTCAAGTTAGCTATTTAACTGAAATAGATGACTGAAAAGTAGAAAGATTTCCAAAACTTCAAATGATCAACATGAAATTAACTTTCAAACTGAGCTGAGTTGCCGAAAATACTACTTGCTTGTGAAAATCTTCATGCAGATGCACTTTCGTTCATTTTTAAAGTCTGATTGGCTTTTACATAATTCTTCAATTGTTTAAAAAGAGATATAGATCAGAAAATTGATTTTTTGTACAATCTTCACTACTACCTGTCACTATTTCCTTGCCTTTATGACTGATACTGATGTTTTAATGTCTTTCTCAATCTGTTAGAGAAATGGACAGGTTGAAACAGTCTTCTAACTCTACATACAACATCAAAAGCATATTCAATTTAATTTAGAAAACACTACTGAGGTACTTTATATTAATACAAACCAAATTTTAATAACTAATCTATTTCCATTTTAATGGGAGGAAATTTGTTTGCAAGTGCAATCAGTCATTTAGAAGCCATCAATAGAAGCACTTATGATGAAAAGCAATTTGTGGATGTTCATTTTTGCTTTCTTTTGTACATAAAATAATTAATTTCTATCCTTCATATGGGAAGATGGAATTCAGCCACTTCACTCTTTAAGATGCTCAAGTGCACCCCTTAATTTAATAAATTTTGGATAAATAAGAAATGAACTCATAAATATCTGAGTTTAAAGACAACAAGACATAAGGTTGCCTGGTTTATACTCTGTTTAGTTCTTTTCTTTTTATTTCCTAGAACTCATGAGAAAATTAATTCTTCCCAGGAATTTGTTTTTAATTTGCTAACTCAAACTCTAGCAATTGTCCTGCAAACTGAGAAGTGTGTATCTTAAGTCTTTTGTCTAAAAAGAATAGTGTTGATAAGTAGTTGAGATGGCAGAAAGATAGTAGGTAGATGCTGGGGGAACTTCCGTCACTGGGGTTCTAATTTATAAGTATTAAAATTCTTTGAGATCTTTAGCATACAGTACTGGAAGGGAGCCTGACATGCATGCTTCCTAGGCACAAGGACAATACCACATCATTTGTGGCTTACTCTCTTCTTGTTGCTTTGACCCTGGCTCTCTCATCCACACCAGTTTTGACAGAACGAGAGGAGGATGTTTCTTCCCCATGCTCCTCTGGGAGGTTGCAGATATGAGCTGAAACTGCCTTTGGCTGAGGAGGGGAAAAGCCTCAAGCTTAAATTTCCTGGGTAAATGCTTTAAACCTCTAAATTGTCAGATAAAAGCAACAGTTCTGCTTCCCTTCCAGATGCACGATTTTATCCAGGACCCTGCTGTGCCCCATGCAGAGATCAGTGTTGCCAATACACACCCAGCTTTTCCAGAAGACACCTACTTGACTGGAGCCCCAGGGACATGGGTGGAGGAGCATCCAGTTTGCAAGTCCCAAAGGGCTGCAGGCGTGAGAAAGGCACCAAAATGCTCAGCTCTGGAGGGATGGCAGCAGACCAGGCTGTCAAGCATTGGAGGCACCTAGTGAACTTTACTGGGGAAAAGATCAGTGGTTGTGGCCCTTTAAATCCCTTGCAGGGCTAGACAAGGTTTTGTGGATTCTAGTTTTAGACTTAGGCATCTCAGTTCTGCCTCCTTCTCCCTTAAAATACCTCCATCTGTTGGTGTGGTCCCTAGATCTTAAGCATGAACACAGGCACACAGATGTAGGCACTGCCTTTACGTGAGGCTTCCCAAAGCTGCGGCAAAAGAGGCTGGCTCTGTTGGAAAAGGTGTTTCAATGTATAGGTTATTCCTTGGGAATTTTCTAAGCAGGACATTTGGTTAAGTGTAAACATATTCTTGGCCAATTGATGGAGTCGAATGTTTTAGCAATTCCATAAAAACCATTATCTGACTAATTCTTGTCACTGGGAATTAACAAGCTGACTTCTGCCAGGATTTGCACAGAAAGGGAACTCTGTAAAACAGGATGAGGCAGGACAGAGATTTCTGCAAAGCTGGGGTTGTTTCCAAAATTAATTACTTAGCCAAAAAGAATGGCTAATTTTTTGTTCCAAACCAATACTAACTAAAATTTCCTCTCTATCTGTGTGTCATACTGAAAAGAATTCACTAGGCACAAAAGATTTAAACAGAGATTTGTATTTTATGCTGAATGCTCACTGTTTCTTATGGGAGGTGATAAACACTTCCCTTTTCCTGTAGATTTGTGAATTGAATGAAGAAAAACCCATGTTGTTGCTAGTGTGATCTGGCTTTTTACTTACAAGGAACATAAAAATTAGCAGTTCCGTTTAAAACCACGTTTGTTTTTTATTTTTCAATGCAGTTTCTTTTGTGGGAAAGATAAGTAATCAACTCCATGATATTTTTCTGAAGCAATACTGAAACTATGCATACGTTCACTCGCACCTGTGCAGCTTGGCATGCTGTCACTTCAGTGTGGATTTTGGGTCTTGACTAATGGAATCACCCTCTTTTTTTTTTCATTTGCAAAAGTAAACTGACTGCTGATATAGGCGAGATACCAGACAGCTGAAACCAAGACCGTGGCCCAATGATTATGCAACAGGAATGAGGAATGGTTGACTTTCTTGCACAAGGATGCATCAATTCCATAGGAGGGCAAAAATCTCAGGCAGTTAGTCTTTACCCACAAGGTTTTATCCTTCAGGCCATAGGGCACCATTTACAGAAGCAAATCCCAGTGGCTTAACCTAAAAAATATAAACAGAAAAACTCTTCAGCTTTGGATATGATGCAGCCTTTTGATCATAGAACCCTCTGTTCCTTCAAAGCCTGTTGCTCATTTTAATAATCTGATGTTTAGTTTTCTAATTCCTTATAGTCCCACAGAGAGCAGGAAAGGATCTTTTGTCCCCAGCTCATTTCTGTTGTTCTCTTTTCTGTACATTCCTGGTAGAGAAGCTTGATATGAAATTTTGCTTACTATAAGAAAGCTATGGAATTATGTATCACAGTTTACGTACATTGCACGTCTCCACTGTGGTCTTGACTGATCTTTCTGGCCTATGACTAACTTTGACCATGCAATTCTAGAGACCAAGATAGTTTCAGGATAGCTTAGCTCTTCAGAATGGTACAACAGAAAGAAAACTCATTCTGATGGTGTAATTCAGATTTAAGAAAAGAAGATCAGATAGTTTAGATTCTTTGTCATCGTATTGTAAACCCCCTAAAGCATGGAAAACCTGAATTGCTGCCCATAGTTTGAAAGGGTAAACTAAGAATTAGTTGGAAGTAGAGAATGTAAAGAGAAAAGGGGTTAATGACATAAGAGGGCTTCCACCACTTTCCTGGAAACCAAATACCTCTACAACACTAATGATTTGGAGTAACTCTGCTGGTTTACCTGGGCTTCTCTCACCTAACTGAGAACAGAGTGTGACTCTATTAGTTTTAGATAAAAAATGCTCCATGCAGCTGACATTCAGCTTGATCTTTCTAGGAACTGCCTATCTTATCCTTAGCTTGATGTATTTCTCCTGGAAATTCACCTGTGCCTGACACGAACAGGCAATGCACATCCAGAACATAATAACTTTATCAATTCCCTTACATCACCAACACCATGAACATAAACCATTAGGAGGTTGATTTGACAGGACACCTTGTTCCAACCTGGATTGCAATGTGACTTTTTGGGTTTGATTCCTGGACTCTGCTCAAGATTCAAGATTTTCAGGTTTTTGCATCCATGGTTATTCCTAGTGTCTTGGAGATAAGGGCAAAAGGAGTTGCTACAAAGGGAATATTTTATAGCAGAATATTGAATGAGGGAGCAGAGCAAGGAAAATATAAATTTATTATATGGTCTTTAAAAATCATTTGTGGGGGTTTATAGTAACATTGCTTGTGACTGACTCACATCCTTGACTCTATAGCGGCCTAAGAGCATTGCTAATGAATCAGTCCTATCTCTGCAAATCTTTGATGTATGCTCCTGGAGAAAAGGCCATGCTCTCTATCTCTGACCATATATTAAACTTTCCTCTTCTCTCTTTGTTTTATTCATGTTGACAGAGAAAAGGAATGAGGTTTTGGAATAATCCCAGCAATGTACAGAAACACATGATAAATGCTTCCCATCCTAGATGCTTGATTAATTAATGTAACCTCAGACATCTTGAGGGAAAACATTGCATGTGTGGACTGTATTTCTAATACCACCACCACCACCACACCCCCCCCCCCCCCCAATATCTAAAACCTTGCAATTAGAAATTCTGTAACATGGTGTCTTTGTGGTAGGAATTTGAAGTACTCCAATTAACCAGGGTGTCAACTGCATCTAGGAAATGTTGTTGGATAACTGAGAAAGGATAACTGAGAGAAAGCAAGATGAAGTAAGAAACATGAAGACTTTGTCTACCTTATGAGGAAAATATATAAATATCATTAAATTGATTTATAGTGTCTAACTTTGTGTATTTAAACTAAATCAGTTCAAGAAACTACCAACATTGAAAATGATAATTCTGGAGACCAGTAATTTTATCCTGAATGCTCTTCGGTGTATTCATTTCCTGAGAGACACATCCTTTGGTTCAGTGTGGAAGAACCCACAAAATGCCTCAGACTATCCTCAGACCAGAAGGTTTGTACCTCTAAAATAGGGATCCTGCAGCCCATGGAAAGATATTCCCACCCCTTCGTTAGGTAAGGCCTGTGGCTATATTTTGTGTGTATGCACTAATTGTGTGCGGGACTGTGCTGTGTTCTAGTGTGGCCACCCAAGAGTGCTCAAAAAGCCTATTCAGCCTTCAACAAGAAGATGACTCTTCGTAAGAACCAGCATCTCCTGAAATGACAAAGGATGAAGCAACAACATGAGTTTCCAGAGCAATTGTGCCTGGACAACACTTCCACCCTCACAAACATCTCAGGAGCTAGAGAGCATCGATGTTTCTCTGGTGCTCTGAAACTCACCCCATGAAAAGATACTGCATAGCCACAGAGTTTGGTAAAGAAACTAACTTTATGTCCCAAAATATATATTTTTTTGCATTATGCAGTGATTTAATAAAGCATATTTATTGAATTAGTCTTGAATTTACTGAATATTGAATTGATTGTTCATATTTATGTGAAATTGCTTACTTCATAGGCATTTTGTTGGATCCTGGAGAAAGTGAGTAACTTGCATCTGACTCTTGGTGCCTTACAACTATTGACTCTATTGATAGCACAAAACTCCCTCCTCTAAACTAGTTCTGTATGAGGCCAGAGAGGGCACCAGTCATGGAGGTGATGTCTTTCAGATGGGATTTAAAATAGACGTGCAGAGTAGTGGAAAGAGGGCCTGCAGTCATTTTCTGGTGATGTGGCATATGAGGTCTGTAAACTGATGGCACTGATAGCAAAGTATCACTTCATAACAGACACTTTAGGCAACAAAAATAATAACAAATATGGTGCTAGGCCATGAAGAAGTGCAAGAAAACTGAAAATGAAAACACCTGACATCTTGATATTCATTGGTTAGAGCTGTGACTAAAAGATCTTTGCCCATTTGTATGAGAGAGCTTTCTGTTAGAAATGCAGGCTTGGCAGGCTACAGCTTTATATATTTTTATCTGCCTTAGAGTGTGATTATTCATTTTGCCTATGGACTAGGCTGCCACCCATTGCACTTTTGCAACATCAGATAATAATAATAATATGCTCTTTCTAAATACTTGTTTTAGGAAACTAATGTTTAAAGAATTTGCATCTCTACCCAAAGTTAAACTAGTGTTTAATAGCTCTCTATGTAGAGATTAACTATAGAATCAGAGCTGTAGGCCACATCCAGATCATCCACATAAATGTCACCATTCTTCAAAACCAGAAAGATCACTTCAGACTGTGGAGCTTCCCAGTCTGGGAGACCCTGGTTCCTTCAGCAGTAAAGTAAGTGCAATAAGTGATTCAGTGCCAGCTGGCTGCAATACGGTGGTCTGGATGTGTATGTTGGAGCATAGATGTAGCTCATCCTGTCTAAGTGGACAGGAATTAAGTCTTCGCTTGTCAGTCTGCCATTGTTATAAAGTCCTGACTGGAACGGGACAGCAAAAAAAGTCACCTTCTCACCACATCTGCTGGGAATTTATGGTGCAGAAACGTGAAACAAGCAGGGACAAAGCATACTTTTTCCTGACTGCAAAACAAATATATTCTTAAATTTAACTCTGATTGAATCAAGACATATACTGGGAAATTGAATCAAAGACTCAGAAATATGCCTCAGACTAGAAAATATCTACATTCACCTTTAAGAAGACAAATGAATACATTTTCCAAAGCATGTTTTCCATATGTGGCTAACTTGCAAAGCAATTTCTCACCACTTATCACCCTAATCCATCTGGATGGCTTGCTGTACTGAAGGAAGTGGGGCGACTCTGCAAACTCAGAAGGAAACCAAAACAATACCAGGAACAGCTTTTGACACCCCGCCACAAAAACCCAGTCCTGTTGTAGCCCTGAAGACCAACATGTTCTATCTTAATGTTTCACAACTATCTTCGTTCAAGAAGTTGTCCTTCTCCCCATGCCTGCCCCTTCATTCTGCAAGTTATTTAAGCACACACGAGCTAGGAAACACACTCAGGTACATGGTTTCCACAGGATGGACTGCATTGCACAGGCTTCTGGGGACTAACAGAGAAATCATATTTAAGATTATGTTAATGATCTTGGCACCACTGAAAGAGCAGTTTCCAGACAGACTTCCTGGTTATTTTAGTTCCTCTGCTGCCTCCCTTGTCCCAGCCCCCTTCTCCCCCATCACCCGCAGTGCATGTGCATTAGTTCTCACTCAGGATCTTTCTCAGCGTGAAGTGACTGGTTTCCCTTGAGACATAATCCAGGTACAGTTCTGGGAGGGTTTGCACCAGGAGTTGCTTCCCATCAGCAGTACAGATGAGATAGCACCATCCTCCCTCCCATATGTCCCCCAGACCTATATCAGAGGGCTTTGCACCCCACCATCTGCAAACACACACCGCCCACCCCAGTGCTACAGCCAAAACACTGCAGGTTGTGTGGTGAAGACACCACTCTGGAAACTGTGATGCAAACAACTGGGTGCACCTCGTGCTGCAAAATGCACATATGCATAAATGTGTTTTATGGCCTATAGTCAAAAACACTCGCTTACAGGATTAGGTCTTGCCCCGGGGCACCCCAGGATCCTGCTGAAAAGGAGCCTACCCATATTTCAGTGTTGATGTAAAACTAGGCATCTATTTTTAAATCAAGGAGTAGCTCCCAGAAGGTACGTAACTCTGTCCTCTGACTACAGAAGGAGGCTAAAATGAGACCTAATTTTTAACAATTATGGTAAGGAGAGAAAACTCCTACACCCAAGATTTGTTCTCTGAATAACTTGTTAAGCAAAGACCACAGTGGAAGGAACGGACATTTTTCTACATGAAAAACAATATTACAATAATATTAAGTAACCATGCAGTGATCTAATATTTTATGTGTGCCTAACTGAAAAAAAGTTTAAAAGACCAGTAACTTGCAGATGTAGTGGTCTTAGGACAAAAACACCTTGGTACCTGAAAGCTTGTTTACTCTTCCCTCTCTCTCAAATATCTTGATATAAAACAAGTAGATTTTTACCAGTAGCACGAGATAAAATATCAGCTAGCACCACAGTTCCAAGCTCAGCTACTAAACAAATGGAGTGGCATTATACTGTCAGGGAAGGAATTAAAATTGCCTGTGTGGTGTTTTTTTTATGGTTCACTTCGGGATATATTTGTAAGCAACACGGCAAGCCTGAATGCCGACTGGCAGACCGGATCCAATATGCTCGACTTCACCTCAGGAAGGGTAGTTTACTGTCCACAGTTTCAACCCCCCACTTTCAGAGGTGTTAAAGAGTTCAAAAATCCCTTCAGAGATGAGGGGGCTGCAGGGAGAAGTGAAATTCTCTCTCTCTTTGTCAGGACATCATGATAAATAGTCTCATGACATCATAAAAACCATGACAAAATCCATTTACAGTGGTGTGCCCACAAATTTTCGTTCAACCTTCCTGTAAGTTCAGATAGGCAAATATTGACATGTTATTTTAGGAGAGGAGTTTTAAAAATACTGTTGGGCGGCTGTTAGAAAGGGCCATTGCTTTCCTGGGCCAGGAGACACGCTTGTCAGAGCTGAGGGCTCGGGCAGCACAAGAGCTTTATTGTATCTGTCATCATACCACAGTGCTCATAAACAGTCATATTATTCATGTGTAAACACTTTAATTTTAAGAGAGAGGACTTACATATCTTTAGGTGGAAATGCAGTTGGTAGCAGTTTAAATGCAGTTTAAATTTTTTTTATTAACTAAATGATAAAACTTGGTGTTCTGGAGAGGAGCAAGATGACAGAACAGCCTGTTTGTCTCTGGTGTTTACTCACTCAGGACAGGGAAGGGTCTAAAGAAACATCTGGTGTCAGCTTTTTTCCACTAAGGAAAAAAAATTTAAGCCAGTAAGTTCTTTAGCCAGAAAAGTGGGTTCATGAGTCATGAAAATACAGCTAGAAATCACAGAAGTTAGAGACGGTGACGACCAACAAGGTTCGTGCCTACGTAATCCATAAAGGAGAATGGGGCATTATTACTCAATTTTATTTTTATTTTTGTTTAATCCTGAATGTGTCTTGATTTACATATCCAGCTGGGAAGAAGATTGTGAGAAATTTAGGTGCAGAGGCTGGAGGGGAGAGAAGGGCGGGAGCCAGGCTGGCCGCAACTGGGAATTCACAGTGAGCAGAGAGTAATGAGGTGGCAGGGAAATTTCTTCCCCTCCGGCCTCCCTCTCCACCTTCTTTTTTTTTTTTCTTTTTTTTTTTTTTTCCCACTTTGAAGGAGGATGAGGGTTTCAGAGAGGCAAAAGGGTGCTTTTTTTGCCTCTCTCTGCCCCCTTCCTCTCTGTTGCCTGACAGTCTTCCCACGGGTCATCCCAGGTTTCCCATGTCCCAGCAGGAGCTGCAAGAGAGCAAGGGTGAAAGCCATAGGGACCCCCCTCCCCTACACCATGCATACAGACACGAAAAGCAGAAGCGAATTAGTCCAAGCCCTATCACTGCAGCCTGTGCTTGGGGCATCCATGATCTTGCATTAAGGCCTCGGGGTGGTACAGTGCGAAACTCCCTGAAGCAGATTCCCCATGCAAATTTTTGCAGGGAAAATTGAGTGGTTGATACGAAAAACCACCTTGTGTTAAAATTCCCTCCCCCTCAATAACAAAACAGCCTTGCTGGGAAATCGTGTAATCTAAATACAAGTTTAGCACCATCCATCAAAGGGAGGATGTGAGCAGCGCTTGTAAAAAGTTAATAACCTCCGTGGTGGGACAGGGCAGCGCGAAGGGAAAGTGCTGAGTAACGGCCAGAAGGAGCCTTTCATCTCCAAGTGAGCTCAGTGACTGGAAATGTGAAGTTCACTTCAGTTAATGGCAGTTTTTTAATGTCTTTTAAAATCACTATGGATAAACAAACAAACAAAAAAGACACAAGTCCAATCCTTTTGACTTGAGGGTTTTGGGGTTGTTTTGAGCAGCTCAATAGTCCCAAATTCATCTGAAAAAATAGTTCCATTTTCAAGCTAAAAGTAAAAAAGCAGGGTAAGTGTCCATTTTTCTTTGGCACAAACAAAAGCCTGAAAATACAATGTGAGTGCACGTATCAAAAACTGGAGAGCAAAAAAATATAAACCCTACATAGTTTTTCTTTATATTTAATTCTCTTCAGTGTTAAGAAAACCCTTTAAGTCCTTACACGCAGTTGATGTCTTCTGAATTCTTGAAAACTGCATCGCATTTAAAAAATGAGCACAAATGCCTACGTGCACACTTGCACCTAGACCGTACATAAAAGGACCTCATTTATTTTGGTGCCAAACAAGGCTGTGAAATGCTTTGACTTCATTTTAAAGAAAAGCAAACAATGACCAGCGCTTGTGAAGGCACAAGCTGTGTCATAAAATGCACCCAACAAACCATTTACATTGCAAAAAGTTGCCCCAACTGTTGTTTATATTGGAAGTAAGATTAGCACTTTCATATCCTCTGGCTAGCAGATACCATCAGCTGCAACCACTTGCTGACCATCAGTGACACTGAAGAAGGGGACACTCTCAAAGTTGAGACATGCAGAAGAATTTATATTTTTTTTAAAAGCAGAGCTCAAGCCCATTTTGGTTTGCTGGCAAAAGATATTGTTAAAAATATAGTAAGTTTTCTGAATTTATGTCAATATTGTGGTGAATGCAATCCAAAACTCACTATATATTAAATTGGAGTAAATCAGCATAAATCTGATGAACAAGGCTTATTTATACAAACTGAGGTTCTAGCTTCTGATGCGTCCTATTTAATGCTTCTTTGCATTTGTTGATGAAAAAATGTCTGAAGTTGGTGAATTAGTCTCAGTACACCTGATATATAGGCTGTTCCTAATGACACTCCAAAATATTCCTACTCTCTGATGTTTTGGTCTACTTCACATGCTCAAGGTTAAGCTCACCATTAAATCTGGGGCTAGAAGGAGCTACGTCCCAGGCCACGGTGGCAGATAGGGAGGCATTTTTGTTTTATATGTTGGTGCTCAATGTCTAAGGAACATCTTATGCTTTTAACCAAACTAGTCCAGGACATTAGTGATGCCTTTTAATTCCCCTTTTCTTTCCAGGGGAAGTATTTTACCACTGTGGTGGATTGATTGATCTTTCAAGCCACCTGCACTATACAGACTTACTTATGATTATGGGCTAAACTTAATAATCCAGGTGGGTTTCTTCAGTTCCATGTTTCCTAGTTAAATATAACAGAGCAAAAAAATAAAATACTCTTAACCTAAAATTCTAGTCCACAGAATGGACAAGCCTTAAATCACACGTTGTGAATGTTCTTTTGAACATGTTGTTGTGTTGTGCATGTGCAAGTTTGCAGCTGGGGACAGGATGTGACTGTATTTAGTATGTAAAACTTTAAAAACAATTTAACATTTCAGATTTTCCCTATGCAGTTTGATTTTTTTATTCCCCAGGACAAAAATATTAAAACACCCACAGTTGATTTAGAAATAACTAAGACCACTGTTTGTTTTCAACACTTTTCATTTTTGTAAAATTTTTGCTGACTGAGCCTGCTAAAGAAGAATAATAATCTAATAAAATTTTATTTCCTTAAAGTGGAAAGTGGAGGAGATGTGCGTGGGAAGGATGTCACAAAATAGAAAGTAAAGGGAGGCACAAGCCAATGATCCATGGAGAGTTGATGTTGAAGTTACACATCAAACTGATCTCAACATCCATTTAGAAATTGGGGAAATTTGGGAATGTTTTCGGATTTCACAATCGGCTTCTGTTTTGTCACGAGACCGGCTGAGCCCTCGCATCGAAACACTTTCAAACTTTCAGATTCCAGCTCAAACCCTCCCGCCTGTGGTTGTTCCTCAGCAAAATAGAAACATTCATTAAGCACCAAGTGCCCCACTTCCCGCCTGGGACATACATCGAAGCTTCCCATTGAAGTGTCGGTTCCCACAGTAGGACAGAGCCCTTTGGGGAGGTGTCGGTTGTCAGTAGTCAGTTGTCAGGATAATTCATTGCCTCAGGGGGAAATCTGAGTTGAGAAGCAACAGTCTTCTCCAGTTCAGAGGAGGTCAGCCACATCAAAGCCGGGATGTGCAGTGGCCTCTGAGCAGGGAGGAGTGGCCGGTGCTCTTGAAGTTGCCAGCCTTACTTTTTCTGTACAGGGTAGGGAGTGGCAGGGGATGCGTTTGAAGATCTGGGGGAAATCTGGGATCATTCAAGCTGGAGCTGAGGAACAAAAGAGGAGGGTTCCGACTCAGTGAGGCTTGATGGTTAGATCCTGCTCAAATGGGTTGGAAATCAGAGGGAAAGAATACAGTGGGGCATTGCTGCTTCACATTGCTTTTGCACTGATACAGTGCAATTCACTTCAACTTTCTTTTACAGTGGAGTAGATAAGAAAGAGCAGATCCATCTTGCTGAGAGCTAAAGGCTCTGCCAGGGGTCCAGGCCTTCTCCCTCAGGACTGTGTGGTTTTACTAAGAACATATGTCTTTCCCACTCCTTGCATTTAGGGAATTTGGGAGTGAAAATAGCTCACTGAACTTTTTTTTTTTTCCCCTTTGTTTTTAAAATCTAAGCAAAATTTTACCAGATGTGTGGAAACAAGTGAGCTTTACTAAAGCATCCGTGTGGTACGAGAGGGAGTGGACAGGTCTGGAGCTGTCAGGGGAGAGAACACAGTAATGGGAGAGAGCAGAGATCACTGGGATGGAAGAGATGGGGCATGACCAGAAAGTTGCAGAGTTTAGTTCATTTCAAGTTTTAAAAGTTGTTGATGTTCAGATTCATTATTGATTTACGGCTGGAAAACCAATGCCTAATCTTCCTTTTATATTAAAATATATATACAAATTCTATACAAATATATATATAACTCCCTCTGCCTATATGTGCTTATGCATTTTTAAACTAACCAACAATCCCTCATTTTAAACTGTCTGTCACCAAGGAAGGAGTTATCTGAAAATGTTTCACTGCTACTGAGTGAGGAAACAACAGAAGATGGCTCTGTGTCTGGGAGAGTGTTCTTGCAAAGCAGGAAGAGAGTCCAAAGTACAGATGGAATGGGAAAGGTTAAAAAAAGCAAGGGGAAACACAGTTCAGAGCATTAAAATGGATTTCGCATTTGATTTACATGGCAATCATGATTCATTTCAAGCTATGTTGTTGTATGGTCTTCAGACTATGTTTGTCAGCCCATTATGTCTGTAGAGAGATTTACAAGAGCAGCTGGAACATTGAATGGTCTGTAAATATAACTTGCTTTACTGTACAATACTGATTCTGCTGCACAGTTGAGTGCAGCCCGTTGAAAAGTGAACTCTCTGCCTGGGTCGTGTCACTGGAAGAGACTGCTGGACGCTCTTGCTCGTATTCCTCTTTGCTGCAGTTTCCTAGGACTCCCCATCTTTTCCTTTCCTCGCCTTTGCCATGCTCTTTGGGTGCTCGCAAGTCAAGTAGAAGCAGGTTCACCTGCGACAGGCAGCTTAAGATGAGTTTGCTTGGCTCTAACGTGGCTAAAACATGTCCGGGATGTAATTGCTCTGTAAGCAGAAGACACAAGAAGGGTACATGTGCGGCAGTTCAGTGTTTTGATCTGGAACATACTGTAAAAAGGACGTAGCGTGATGACATTTATCAACACTGGGCATCTAGTTAACAAACCTTTGAAATGAACAGGGCAAATAACACCTCAAGCCTATTGTTTTAAGTAAAGTTGAAACAAATATATAAACCTGTCCCACTTGCTCTGTGTCTTTGCTTCAACATGTGCATAGCTGGGAGATTTTTACTGAAATCTCAGTATCTGACAAGTTAGCCCACCAAAATAATTGCAGGTGACACTGTCTGACTGTGAAATGGTCTTGCCCATTTTGCCAGCTGTGAAAGCGCAGTCAGATTACCACAGTGAGTTAAATTGCATAAGGAAACCAGGTGGTATATTACACATTCTCCGTTAAGTTCCTGTGTCAAAAACACACCTGTAGATATCCTTGCTGAAACACAGCAGAGAGAACTCCAACTGAATGGCTGTGAGAGCAAAACTGATCAATAAGGTCTTCTGAGTAGGTAAAAAGCAAAGAAAACTGATGATGTTATGAATATATTATGCAAGTGAGGATTTCTGGATGTACCTGTTGTTGCTGTTAGTCTATGGGACTGTCGTTCCCACAAATTTCACACATATTAAGCTTGATTAAAAACAACTAAAGGAGTATTTAACTCTCAAAGAATCCTTTCATTACGGAGAACACTGAAATGGTTGTTACTTTTACACTTAATGAAGTGCATAAAAGACAGTTCCTGAAATATGTTGCACTCTGGCCTGCATCTCAGCTAACAGATTTTGTGGAGTTTTCTGAAATCTGGTCTCAACACCAAATCTAAAAAAACCACACCCTTTCTGCAAGTACCGATCATATCTTAACTGAAAATATAAGAGGACCAAGTAGGCTACGAACAGCCAAGTAGGCAGAAAAGCCCCTGTAGAATTTCTGCGTACCTTGGCAAAAATTCTGTCAACTGTCTGATCTTTTCCAGCAGAGAAGTGGAAGTTTCCACCCTGAGCTCAAATGTTGGTACAGGAAGGTAAAAGAGCAAACAAAGGAATGAATTACTCACAGTAAGCCACTCCCAAGAAAATAGTAAATTGATAAGACAAAAATATCACAGAGCAGTACATTCAGCATATACCAACAAGAAAAGCTGCAGCAGCAGACTAATTAGCACTTCAGAGAGCTTTTATTAAAACAAGTAATATAAATAGTAATAATTAGTCTTTCCTCAGGCAAAATACACATTGAATTTAGACCCGTGGATGAGTTCTGTGCCTCCTCTGCAAGTAGGTGTATGGGCTTAGCACCTCAAAAGACTAAACCCACACCTATGTAACACTGGGCCAGAAACTTGTAGTAGATTTACATGGAGTTACATTGGGAAAAGCCTACTTCTGAATGTAATACTAGTCGATTTAAGACTGGATTTTATGAAGTGTGTGGGTGGTGGTATGTGTCAATTAGGTAATTCCCATTATCCTAGTGTCCCTGCTGACTTGGAGTATACACATCTTGAATTCATTGGGTCCCATGTTGGTCTAGGAAAGAAAATGAAGGGAATAATTTTCTCTTCTAGCTTACAGATAGAACTGATTCAACGTTGAACAACAGCACAGACTCAGTTTCTCATTGCTGCACAACACATTCAGATAGAGGATGTAAAGAGCTCTGAATCACCCCAAACCATGCTGTAGCAACTACCCGCTTTCAGTTCTGGTAGCTCAAACAGCTGAAATAAAATAGTATTGTCAGGGAGAAGAGGTGAAACTCAAGATTCAATTGCCACAGTAAACGTAGAGGGAAAGGTTGAGATTCATTGGGGTGTGTGAAAAAGCATCAAAATCATTATTCACCTCCATCTTTTCAGACATGGTTGTAGTGCTTGAATTTGCCTGAATTTGGAGGGAATCTGGACTGTTGCTTGGGAACTAGTCAAAGCTCAGGAGAAGGAGCAGAGGGCACAGTTGATAAGAATGGAGGTAGCCCAGCTCATGTGCCTTCTGTTGCCTCCTACCCAATGTCTACAAATAAGGCCCAAAAGGAAAGACTGTGGTGGAAAAGCTATGTATGCAAGTTAGCATGGCCTTGAGCATTCATTGAGCTAACCCCAAACTTTCCATGGACTTTCTGGGTCGTGGGTGGCTCCAGTGGATTGGAGACTGGCAAAGAAATAACATTATAAAAAGGAAGGTAGGAGAAAAACAAGGAAGATAGAAAATAGTGATAAAATTACCTAATGTGTCCTTACTGAGAATAAATTTTGTCAAACTACTACAGCCTACTTTTGTGTGAGAGCAGAAGAGGGGGAAGCTGTAGACATGCTATTTCTCATTCTGACGAGACTTTCAAGACATTTCACAGAACAATGTCTTGAGCAAACTAAGGACCTATAATCCAATGGAGGGGGTCAGGTGAACCGTTCATTATAAGGTATATGGTTGGTGAAAATATATAGACAATTGTATGACAGCTGGTTGAAAAAAGAAGTTGCATTTCAAAGCAGGTGTCTCAGCAGGAACATAGTCAAGATCTGTCTGGAATCTATTTTATATTTGTAGCATTTGGGGATCAGTCAAATGGTGCTTGAAATTTTATTCAAACAGACACAGTAATGGTGCCATAGAATTTGAATCCAAACTGGTCATTATTCAGCACGGGTGATGCTTGTTGACTCATCTTTGAAACATTTCAACCAGTTTTATAAAATGTTCCTAAAATCTTAGAATTCCTTTGGAGGAAATCTGATTTAACTGGGCATTTATATGCACAGAATGTGTATTTATGAAATTGTCAAACATCTTCAGGTCTTTAAGCGGAAAACAACTTCTGAGGAGTCTTATTCTTACCTGAAGTGTGTTAAATGGGAATGCATATCCCAGGGGTTCAGAATTTCTTAAATGGAGAGTTTCTTATGTTTCTGTTAAACAATCAGGCATAATTAGGGGTGAATTTAAGCAGAGAAATTCAACAGTGAGATTATAGCCATCAGAAATAGAAAAAACCTCTTCAGTGCTCTTCAACCTGTAGTTAGTTTACGGGTGGAAATTACAAGCAAAACTTCAGAAGTTACAAGCTCAGCTCTGCCTGCTGGTCTTGTCTTTAACTTTTTTCCTCTGACCACAACCAGTTTTTGAGGGTTGTCAGAGTCGTGGGTTGGAAACTACTTCTAGAGTATTCTGCCCCTATGTAAGTAATGTAAGACCGCTCCTTCTAGCATTTTAGCGTTTGCATGTTCCTGTTTGTAATGAGTTGTGGCTTGTCTGAATTTTACTGTTTGTATGAACAAAATAACATAGGACAATCCAGGGGGAGGCCTCTTCTACTCTTGGATAGACTTACGTGGCGTAAGAATGGCTTTTTTGGCTTTGATTCCAAATAACATAAGCTTAAAAGAAAAAACCAAAACAGGTGTGCCTGAGTAAACTCCCAGGAGTTTCATTGATCTAATTGATTAAAATAAACGACTTAGCATATACTAAATAAACTGACATGTGCAGACAAGGCTTTGAAATATGCAGCCCTTCCCTCTCAGAGGTTTGGCAGCAGCAGTAAAAGATGATGCCAGCTGGATTACAATCTACATGTATCAGGGCAAAGACAGACAGTGTCTTCCTGATGTAGCTGTAACTCTCGAAGAAGTAAATATGCCTGGCTGTTGGCTGCTGTTGCTGCCTCCACAACCGCAGTCGTACAAGGGACTGAGACAGCTGTTTGCCTGAATATCGCTATTCGAATATTTTAGCTGAAGCTACCATTGATGAACATGGTTTGCATTAACCGGGCTGATCTGGTGCTGAAGCAGGTGAGGATGCAAAGCATAAAATCTGGTATGGCTGCAGGTATAACAGTGGGAGTATCTTGCATGCCTCAGCTATTTCTAAATCGATCTGAAGTATCTGGCTTATAAAGACAGTCTAGATGCTAGTCTTCTAGAACACAATATCATCCTAGGCAAGTTATTTTAGTAGTTTACTTCACAAAAACAAGTAAACACAGCTCTGCTATGATACAGTACTATAGCACGGTATGTTTTGAAGCTGAAATGGATCTAAGGAATGATCCATTTTCTGCTTTTCTGCTTTGATTAGACAAACCTCTAATGTGTCCCTGCATGCTGATGGCTTGTCCTGCCTGTGGACAAGAGGACAAATCAAGATCAAATTATTAAATATGCATGAAACTCCAGATAATTACTAGATCTTTTCAAACTTCTGCTTATACCAATGGATTCAATGCAGCTGAGCCAAAAGAAAGTTTTTTCCAATTATTTTAGATGCAAAAGCACTTGACAAATGTACAAAACAGAGGCATCACTTTACCATCACTAGAAACGCGGCCTTGTCTGCCTTGGAAAACATCTGTTTGTTGTTACGCAGCCATGTTTCGGGAAACACAACCATTCAGAGCAGAGGAATACCGGCTCCATTCAAACTTTGGGGGCAATTCAATTAAAACAAGTGTTAACTACCGGAATTTATGGAGTGCTTCCTGCCTAATCTTATGAAACATAACATGCAATTGCAATGGGTGGTTAAGACTTTAGTTTTATACCTGCCTGGCTGTGCTGATTTAAACAGAGATGTAACAAATTAGATTTAAGGAAGTGGCTGGAAAACAAAAGGATGCAGGTGTCCCAGGCAATGATGCTGAGTTTCCTGGGGCTTTGCTTATTAGCACATCGTGTATCATTCACAAGTCACAGGCAGAAAACCACAAAGATAATAAGCTTTTTTGTTTTGTTTCAACACTGGGTTGATCAGAAGACTGTATACAGTGCTCGGGAATCTGAAGTCAATGCCAGATATATTTCCAAATTACTCCGTCACTGGTTAGGTGTTTAAAAAAAAAACCAAACAGAAAGTATGGAGTGATCAATCGCGTGTGCAGAACACACTTTCGCAGACCAGCACTCTCCCCAACATTTACCAACACGCTGCAGCAATGTATTACTGAAGAGTGCATTTCTGCTGACAGATTCTTTCCACCACAATTACAGAAAGAATAATGGCTGAGAAACAACACCCATATGTCCCCATTAACTTTGCAATCTGTCTAATCTGTGTACTTACAAAGCCCTCATCACATCTCAGATATTATAGTGATAACAGGATAGATTAGACAGACTTCAAAGCTGCAAGAGAAATATGAACGTTGATTCCCAGCCATGATTAACTTGGCCAGAACCTCACACTCCTTTAATTTAATTAAGAACATAAGGAGCAATCAGATCAGTGACAAAGTAAGAGAGGGGCCGAGCTGGCAGCTGTGGACAACACGCGCTGCCCAACAGGTATACGTACACGTGTGAGACCTTTGGTGCTGCCTGGGGAGCACACTCTGCCTGGGGCGTGCGGGTGATTCAGTCTCCATGGAAGCATTTTAATCACACTTGCAGGGAACACTGCTATCCAGCTGATTACATCGTGTGTTATAGTCCTGGAACTGAGTTGAGCCAAATGGCCATCAATTAATTAGTTACTAGAATTAAAGACTAATAATTATAAAAATTGTAATTAATGGATCTGGCAGCTGCCTGCGTGCATGCTTTCATGTTGCAGTATGTGTAAAGCAGATGGTCTGTCAGCAAAAGAGGAGTAAACTGCTTCCAGTGGGCCAAGAGGGAAGAGAGTGCACTGTGGCAACTGCACCCAGCATGATGCACTGTAGGTTCATACTCTTTTTCCTCTGGGGTAACAGGCTGATGTGCCAGTGCCTCCGGGCAAAGCAGCTGGACCATCTGACCACAAAGAGATGTGTCATGCAGTGAGACGGCATTATTTACAGCTTACTTATGCTGCTTTTAGTGGTGAAACCTCTTCTTCTCCCTCCACTGCTGCCAGGACCAGATGTCTCACTTGCACACCCGACACCTGTGCTTCCTGGCAAACACGGGTTTGCTGCACGCACAGCATGTTCTGTTTTACTGCTTGGGTATGTTTTATACGCAACCCATGCATCTATCAGGCTCTGGAGTTGCTTCACAAGGGCATATGCAGTCGTTCAGACAACAGCCCGCTCCTTGATAGCTAAGAACAACCTGCAGAAAATGGGTGCTGGCAGCATGAGGCAGGTATTTTGGCTCTGGCCTGTCTCCCCTATGAAGACAGGCTGAGAGAGCTGGGGTTGTTCAGCCTGGAGAAGAGAAGGCTCCAGGGAGACCTCATAGCAGCCTACCAATATCTGAAGGGAGCCTACAGGAGAGCCAGAGAGGGACTCTTTGTCAGGAAATGTAGTGACAGGACAAGGGGTAATGGTTTTAAATTGGAAGAGGGGAGATTTAGATTAGATATTAGGAAGAAATTCTTTACTGTGAGGGTGGTGAGGCACTGGAACAGGTTGCCCAGGGAAGTTGTGGATGCCCCATCCCTGGAAGTGTTCAAGGCCAGGCTGGATGGGGCTTTGAGCAGCCTGGTCTAGTGGGAGGTGTCCCTGCCCATGGCAGGGGGTTGGAACTCGATGATCTTCAAGGTTCTTTCCAACTGTAAGCAAAGTCCTGTGTGAGGCAGAGATGGTGCATGTCCAGGAGCACACCGAGAACTATCACAGTCTAATTTGCTTTGCAGTAGACGGTATGTGCTCAGTATCTTCTTCCAGTGCCTGGAGGAGGGCAACTTCTTACGGTATGCTTGTGACCGTGTGAGCACATCTCAGTGAGACTTTTAGTGTGCAAGGGGTAACCTCTATTAAAGTCCTACCTAAAAAAACCAGGGGGAATCACTACATCAAAGCAGAGTTGCTTTTATTCTGAAAACACAATCTTAATGGAGGCTTCCCATAGTTTAAATAACCAGCTTGAAATCTTGGTCATTCACTTCAACTTTCCTGAGTGTCTTTGTATGCACGTGCCTCTGGTTTACTTAGAAGGCAGTCCTGATCTGTTTAAGGTACAGATACATTTAAAAGCATCTTTGAACACTCTAGGGCATGAGTTTACACTGCCTTACTCATCATACATTATCTGTCCATGTTTCCACCTTACCCTGTGGCAAATGCAATGCAACTAATGACTCTGATGCTGCAGGCTAAGCTACCTCACACTTACTGCAGAGCAAGGATCTTCCCAGGGCAGTCTTTATGGACTGTCTGAAGTGCTGTAAATTCACATCATGGCTTATCTTAAGGTAAATCATGCAAGACTGAACTAAAATGTATCTGGCATAGATCAGCATAAAAGTGTCATGTTTCTCTGCCAGTTTGATTAAACCAATTTATTGTCACAATTTAAGTGAAGCTTTCTTCTTTGTTCAAGCTAGTAAACAGGAGTTCCAATTTTACAATTATGGGCATAATTTCCTAAGAAACATAAATCAAAACAAACCAAATAAAATAACACTTATACTACAATAAGTAAAATCACAAAGATTTTGCTTACATCAGATAAACTTTCTTGTGTAGACAAGGATTTCACAACACATATGTTTTTATATTAATGTAAACTTGATTTGTATGTGTTAAGCTTTTATCTTTGAGAGAGATTTTAATGGATAAAAGTGACCAAAGAGAACTCCACATTGATTCGAATGGAATTTTTTTTTTTAAAAAAAAGTCATTCAATTCCAATCTCATTCCTGGTTTACATTAAACTCCTGTGACATATCCGTGGTAAGAATTACACCCTTTTAGGTGTTTTTTTTTAAACTTTCTCCTGGCTGGAATCAAACACCACAAATTTTGCACCCGTACATTTAATCTCCTTTTATGACATGCTCAGCCAGAAGACAGGTCAGAGCATTAGCTATCCACTTCCCCTCCTCCCCCTATCTCCAGGAAAAGTTGCCATCAAGTCTCCTTGGTGGTCGTTTTAAAGACAATGAGATCAAGTATACATAGAGCTGTTTAGAAAAATAACGAAGAAAAAGAATCTTTGCCTTCAGCATTGCTGCAGCTGGAAGGTTCAACACATGCGAAACTGTCCTATCCGTCAGGATTTTGGCTCACTATGAGAAATGGACTATCCTAATACCTAGGAAGGAATATAGACAGATGTACATATGGGGAGAAATATAGATATAGATATAGATATAGATATATGTATATGAACCCACATATGGTGGGGAACTAAGGAAAGAAGTGCTATGTGAAAGATGTTGAGTTAATGGCTGGGAGAAACGGCACAGCAGCAGCTAAGACTTTTTGCGAGGATTCTTGACCCAGCACCAGGGTGTTGGTCCACCATTGCCAAAGTGCAGGGTGCTGGGCTAACCCTCTGGAACCAGCTGGTGTTCCTTGCCTGGAGGCAGCTGAGGTAGGACTCGTCTGACCAAGTGTAAGCATCTACGAAAGTCAGCATTTAGGAAAGGTTGTGCTTATGCTGTGATTGTGTCTTCTGTCATGTTGTATTTACTTCATAGACGTCCCTGCTATGAGTAGGAGGTTGGACTAGGTGATCTGCTGAGGTCCCTCTAACCTTAACTGTGCCTGAATTGTGCCGACAATGTGTGCTTGCAGCCCAGAAAAGCAACTGTATCCTGGGATACATCAAAAGAAGTGTGGGCAGTGGGTTGAGGGAGGGATTCTTCCCCTCTCTTCTGCTCTCATGAGACCCCACCTGTAATACTGCGTTCAGCTTCGGAGCCCTCAGCACAAGAAGAACATGGACCTATTGCAGAGCATCCAGCGGAGGGTCATGAAGATGATCAGAAGGCTGGAGCCCCGCTCCTATGAAGACGGGTTGAGAGAGTTGGGGTTGTTCAGCCTGGAGAAGAGAAGGCTCCGGGGAGACCTTATAGCAGCCTTCCAGTATCTGAAGGGTGCCTACAAGAAAGCTGGAGAGGGACTTTTTACAAGGGCATGTAGTGATAGGATGAGGGCTAATGGCTTGAAACTGGAAGAGGGGAGATTTAGATTAGATATCAGGAAGAAATTTTTCACTCTGAGGATGGTGAGGCACTGGAACAGGTTGCCCAGGGAAGTTGTGGCTGCCCCATCCCTGAAAGCGTTCAAGGCCGGGTTTGATGGGGCTTTGAGCAACCTGTTCTAGTGGGAGGTTTCTTGAGTAGTAAAAAACAGCACTGATCACAAGCAAGCCCTTCATGCTCCCTATTCTTAGTGAACCTTGTGAGAAGCAGCCAAAAAAGGTTGTTTCATAACCATTTCATTTCTACAGGCTGTGTCATACCTGGAGCAGATGGAAGTAGATTGCTACCAGGAGAAAGGCAACCCAGCAGGGATGCTGTAAAAGAAGCAATGGAAGTGTTAATGCAATGGGTCCTAGACCCTGAGCACTGTGACCGCAGTAGTGTTTATTCCTGGGTCATGATGGTTCTTGCTTTCTAGACAGGACTGAAGGAATTAGAAAACATGGAGTTTCTTAATTGGGGGGAAGAAAGAAAAAGGAGGAAAGAAGGAAAGAAGGAAGGAAAGAAGGAAAGAAGGAAAGAAGGAAAGAAAGAAAGAAAGAAAGAAAGAAAGAAAGAAAGAAAGAGGAAGAAAGAAAGAAAGAAAAAGGAAGAAAGAAAGAAAGAAAGAAAGAAGGTGTTTTCGAGAGCTGCAGAACTAATGACATCTGCTGATCTCTTAGAGTAAGATCCCATGTGCATGATGTCCCATAAGGGGTGAGCTGACCATGTGTTGTTCTACCCTATGGGGTATTGATAGCTTATATTTAACCTAGTTTTTTTTTTTTTTTTAAAAAAAAAAAAAGGCAGGGTTTGTTCTTTAATCTTAAAACCAGCTGATGACAGAGATCACACCTGAGCTCCACAATCCCCCAAACCAGTCTGGTTCCATGCATTTCTCCTACCTGTGTCCAGCATTGTTTGGGGCAGCACTATCTGGCCCATGGCAAAAAATGCCATGGACCATGCTTATACTTGAACAGTACAGAATATTATCATGTACCAAAGCTCAGTCACATGGCCTGGGTCTCTCATTTATTTAGTGTAAATGTAACTACAAGACCATTTTCCTCTTTGCAGTCATGGTAACTTATAGAAATTTTAGGGCTAATCTAGAAGAAAACTCAAGTTGGTTTTCTTTGGGAGAGACAGAATCCTTTATTATACAAAATACCATAGCTGAAAGAAGCAGCAACAATTTGGGGCACTCATCCATCCATAAGACCTGAAACTGAAGCAGCAAACTTAGGATAAGTGAAAGTTGGGAAAAAATGGCATTATGTTTAGGTCGATTGTGTTGACTCTGGAGAAAAGTGGCATTTCCAATAAAGCCTCAGTAATACCAAACCATCAACAGCTTTCTGTATATTTTGTCTCCTCTTCACCATCTATTCTCTTGCTAAGAATAAAATTCAGAGTAAATTTTTTAAGACAGATTCACAACAGCTTGTGCATCGGGACATGTTTGGCAGTACGTGTCTGACAGGATTTTTTCCACCTCCTAGAAAAGTTCTACTAAATATTCATGCATTTCCCATTGAAAGAAACCTGATTCTTGGCCAAACCAAAGCTTGTTAGCAGATGGAACAGGAGGGCTCCTTTCTCCCTGGTGCCCCTCTGATTCCTGCAGGTTTTGCTTCACACCTGGTCTCTGCAAACAGGTACTCTCAAAGCCATGTTACTCTGGAAATGGGTTATAACCTGAGATATTGCCAATTCATTGCATATTTTGGAAAGATTGTCTTTTAACTTTTCTGTAGAATTTATCGTTTGTGAGAGTTTCTTATAATGTTCAGCACCATCTGTCTATCAGAGATGGCTGAAAAATATCTGTTTTTTAAAAAAGTTCAAAACAAACCATGAATTTTTCTTTTAAAATGTTTTGGTTTTTTGACAGAGATCTCACAATTTTATTTGCTATTAATAAAAAACACATTTTATTTTTTTCCAAGAACCAGAAGTTGTTGGAAATACAAAGAAATAATTTTGAGATGAACACGAGCAGAGGAAATGTTATTGAATAATATAATTTGTCTAAGAACATTTTCTTTAAGAATGGTTTTGTAGTTGTTTTCTGCTGAAGTCTTTTTTTTACACAGCTACAAACACGGTGGAGACACAGTCACAGGAAGAGCTCCGATTTTTCTGTGTACTCAATACCAGCTGATGAGCTATTTGTGCCCGGGGTCAGGGCGGATGTGTGGGGAACGGAGACGGGAATGAGCTTCCATGTGGGTGGGAGCTGTCATTAGGAAGCAGACTGTCAGCACCTGCTTTAGAAAGGGTGACAGGAGAATTCACGTTGGAAGGGACCTCAGAGGTCTCTAGCCCAACCTCTTGCTCAAAGTAGGGGCAGCTCTGAGGTCAGATCAGGCGTCTCAGGACTTTATCTAGAATAGTCTTGAGACCCTCCCAGGATGGAGGCTGCACTGTCTCTTCTGGCAACCTGCTTCAGTGCCTGACTGTCCTTGTGGGGAAGAAGTCCCTGTTTATACTCAGTCTGAACCTCTTCCCTTTCAACTTAAACCTAGAGTCTTTCATCTTCCCACCAGGCAGCACTGTGAAGAGTCAAGAAGACTCCATCTTCTTGATGAGCTCCCTATAGGTATTGTGGGGTGACTGTGGGTGTCCTCCCCTCAAAGACACCCCTTCTCCAGATGAACCAGTCCAGCTGTCTCAGACCCTCTGCTCCAGCCCAAAGCATCACTCTGGCCCTACACTGAACTTGCTCCACTTTCTTGCACTGGGGGACTCAAAACTGAGCACAGTATCCAGACACAGGGTAACAGGTGCTGAGAAGTAATTGACCTGTGACGAGCCTGTCGTAGTTGGAGAGATGTATATGTCATTTTGTCCCCTGCTCGCTCTATCCCTCTACTATGCCCACAACCCTCAGTGATATAAAATACATATATGCTCTTCAGCCGCACTAGGGCAACGTGGGCTTGGGACGCAGCAGTAATGAGGAGCAGTAGAAGGCCACGTACATGTTCTCCTTTGCTTCCCCAGCTATGAAGGGTAGTAACTTCCAGTGGACAGGAAGGCTGGAAAATACCAGCTCTCACATAAAGTGTTTTGGCCATAAACTTCAAAGGCCTTCCCAAAAGAAGGTTGGATTGCTATTCCTGGAAGCTGAGGAAAAAGTGTTCTGTCCAAATTCATCTAGCAGCTGCTGGCAGAGGTAGGAAGAGACAATGACCACTACCCATATATTGTGCCATCAGGACACCAGGTACCAGTGCCCAGGGGACCTGTGGTTCCCAATTCCTGTTCTGCCCCTCAGAGCAGGGACAAGCCCCTGCCTCCTCCAGGTGTTCTGCGATGTGATGGCACATTCCTACTCTGAAATCAGGCTGCTGACAGCATAACCATGCCAATTTATGGCTTTAAAGCAGAAGTGTTGATCAGAAATACCATGAATTAGTCATAATCTTATCAAAAATATTTTATTTATGAAAGTAACAATTATACTATACAACCTATATTGGAAGTACATTGAATAATTGCTAGAATAAATACAGGCAATTAATTCAATCTTTTTATAGAAAGAGAGGATTTATTTGACATTTGAATGTTAACCCAAGCTTTAACTTACATCATAAATAGTTAAAAGGCATAGTCAAGTTTTTTTTTTTTATTTTTACTGTTTCTTTTGCTTTTTTTAATACTGTTCTATTTTGCAATCAACATGAATCAACTCTCCAATCATTAACATAATATTAGTATGACTTTCAAGCAATCATGTACCTCAAGATAATCAGACAAATAAGGTAGTGTGTGTGCAGTTCATTCTACAGCAGAATCTATTCACGTCTGCATAAAAAAAGAGAAGCTGAAAATGCTTCTAAGTTCTTTAAGCATCATATGCTGATTTCTGCTTTACCACAGTGCTTTTAATACCAGAATCTAAAACGGGCATATATCTGTATGCAGCTGGCTTTCTGTTGCTCTTTATAAAGTGTATTAGGGCTCAATGCCACATTCCTTTGGCTGGTGAAGGATTGCAGAATTTAGTCCTGAATATTATTTCTCAAAACCATGGTCCAAAATAAATGTCCAAGACTGATTATTAGGCACCAAGGAAGTGATGTTTTCTGATAAAAAATTGCCTTCTTTTCTGGTAGATATGCTTCAGTCAAACACAAATTATTGGGCTCAGTACTGGGGTCTGTATTACACTGGGTATCAGAGAAGCTAATGTTTGTATTTTCTGCAAACTCTGTGAAGGGCATTGCAGAAGTTTTATAGTAAGACACCCACATTTTGAAAGCATTGAGAAGTTTTCCTTCCATGTATTTTTCTTAAACTCAAAAATCTGAACTATCTGCTTGGTGCTAGCAGGACATGAACAACTATGACCATCAGTGAAATCAATAGTAGTTTTGGGTGTCCAGTATTTCCCCATATCAGAAGTTTTTGACTCCTCATATCCCATGTAAAACCAGTGGGAGCTTTCCTATAGCAACGTCTTCTCCAATGGCATTGAGGCCTGCCTTGCCTTACGGCTATCGTGTGTGCCAGGGATATGATACTCTCAGCAGAGAAATAAATTTCCCTTTTACAATGTTATCCAAAACAAAACCCCAAATTGCACATATCTACCCCTTTGGCCTTTTTTTATGCAAAAATATGCTTGTATTCAAAAACTGACAATATTGGGCCTTTCCTAATAAATGTCTTCAAAGAGCACATTTAAATTCTTTTTCACAGAAATAACCATTCATCAGTTGCAAAAATGCAGAGAGACGTTTTATTCTTTCCGTTGTGAACAAAATTAACTCAGCACAAATTTTGGGGGAGGAAGTATGATTTTTTTTCCCAAATGTATTTAAAAAGACTAAAAACCAAAATGTTGGGGAGGCAGCTTTTTTGGCAGATAGTAAAATATAAAATAAGTGATTTAAAAAAAAGTTGGCTTAAAAATACACACACACAAATAATACAATAATATAAAAATACAGCTCAGCCAATGGCCTCTTAAAATTTACCTTTGGCATTACATTTGGCAGCCTAACACAAAAGACCCTTCCTATAAACACAACTATAAAAAAGAGAAGTTCATAAATTAGGTTGCAAGGGGTTGTAAGGTCCTTTTCTTGATTCTCCAAACTCCTTTCCTTCCTGTCCACACACATAAGCATGACCAGTGAGGTATATAGAACATAACACTGTCAGGCATATGCACAATAAAAAAGTGCATAAACATTGAAGTTCCCCAATTTTCTTGCGAACAGGTCGAAAATGTGTGGTTTGCGTTTTCTCCCCCTTGGAAAAAAAATATCATTTTTTATTTTTTTTTCTTACTTTGGCAGGATGAAAATGAACCCAGAGGAATATAAATGTCCTATTCCCAGCAGCAATGATCCATTTCCCTTGGCAACATTCGTCTGATGCCACAGATACTACAAGGTCGTTGGGTTGCTTTACAACTCTGGGTAACTTCCCACGGAAACATCATACGTCTAGCACCATGTCATAGTGTTGCTCTTTCTTCCGCCTGCCACATTTGGTGATAAGAACCAAGTACAAAGTCAAAAGCAGAACCCAGTAACATGCATAGAGTATTGTGCCAATGATGAGGACTGTCTGTTTTGACTCAGAAAATGGCTTTTTTGATTCCTTGTAGATAGTGAAAATTACGCCACCTAGGAGGATTGTAAACCAAATGGAGACTGGAATGAGTCCTATAAAATTAACTACAATGGTTTTTCTTCCTGACGTGCCCCACCCTGCTTTGTTTATCGTGGCAATCGCAAACATCTTTGCTGGCAGTAAACTTGACATGTACAACACTGAGTAGAGTGACATGAAAACCATGACAATGTTGCCCCTAAGGAAGCTGGCAAAGGAAGACTTTATCAGGCCCACTAACTGAACTGTCAACAAGAAGAGGAGGATGTTCCAGATTTTTCCCCTGTAGAAGAGCTGAATGACTGTGGCGATAAGGAAGAAAGGAAAGAATCCAGTGATTACAGCTTCATAGGTCATCCACAAATGGTGCTTGTGGAACCACATCGCATTATAAAGCCACTCTCTAAAGTACGATTTGCTCCAGCGGGTCTGCTGATTCAGCCACCTGAGATACTCTATCGGTGTTTCGGTAAGGCACTTGGATCTAGCTGTGTATTTTGTTGCATAGCCCAGACTTAGTACTCTGTTAGTTAGATGCCTGTCGTCTCCGAAGCTGCACTGGGAGCCCATAAATTCTTGATTGTACCAATCTTCCACGAATTCATGGAGTAAAGAGTTTCTGTACATCCCCAGAGGTCCGCTGATGCACTGTACACAGCCGAAATAGGATTGACAGGCTCTTTCTATGTTAAATGCCATCCAGTATCTCACGCTGCTCAGAAAAGATATCCAGGAATCGTATTTGTTCAAAATCTGCAAAATAAAAAAGTTTCCATTTTAGATGAGCTCTTGAGAAAGAAAAGACAGACATTGGATCAATAAGGAGCCTGCAGAGACTAGAGCATCATTAGCTGAAATACTGGGGGCAACTAGCTCCTGTGTCCAACTCACGACATATCCAGGAGTTACCTATACATTCCAGGATATTGACAGGAAGGGCAAGACGACGCCTTCAAAAGTCTGTTCCACCAAAATGTTCTCTTTTTCCTTGCAACCTTTCCTCTTCTCTACCAAGAAACTTCTTTTCTGGCTCATTCTTCCTTTCCCTTCACCACCAGTCAAAGACCTGCTGGTCCCAGCCTCTCCTGAGAGGAGATGGTCGAGTCCTAGATGTGGCCTCCCTGCTTCTTTCTCCCTCCTGACCACATCTTTGGAACTCATAGGACTTCTTCCAGCCCTCCTAAAGCTATTCCAGAACATAAGAAAGACTGAACACATGGTCTTTAGTCTACTTTTTTGGTATCATAAGGCTTGCCCTAGAGGTTTGACCCTGGACTATGTGCCTATATCTGACATTGGGCCCTCTAAGGAGCAACCTGTTCTGATTTGTCTCTGCAGTATCAGCCATGTTGTGTTGCCCCAAGACATATTGTGATACTCCAGTAGAGCCATGCTTTGGCCTGCATAAAGGTCTCAATCTTTCTCTTCTGTATGCTCCAAAGCTCACCTGAAGCTCAAGCCTATACTTTAAAATACAACTCAATGGGGGCATGAGCGCATGCAGATGCCCAAGTCCATGTCTTCACATCCATGTTCTCAGCACACACCTTGTGCTGGTGAATGTGGCAAGGAAGCATGTAGTGGGATGGCTGCGCCAGCTCTGCACTGGTATCCTCTCAGTGTGAGGATTTTCAGGGGAACCTGTGGCCTTCTACACCTAGAAAACAGTATTCTGCAACTAGAAAAAAAGTGTTCTGCTCCAATGGCCCTAATTTCTGTCAGATTTGAAGACCAAGGGCCCAACTTGTCTTTGTTTCAATCTAATTTCAGAACATTTTAGAAGCAGCAGGGCTTAGGGATAGGCTCAAGCCTGCCTCAAATGTATTTGGTGTATGCTGAAAAGTGAATTTGGAAAAAGAAAAAGCCCAGAGGCTTCATTCTGCCACCTTTCCTCCCAGAGTACAAATGTCCTTCTCTCTCTCTGTAGATACTTATGGATCTTCACTGTCATAGCTGAGCCTGTACTGTCTCATTCCAGTTGTACTCACACGCACCTGGCATCTCAGACATGTAGGGTGAGTGTGACACCTGGTTTGTGGTCAGCCCAGAGCTACAAAGATATTCAGGCTTCTGTGGGAATCTTCATTTCTGGAGTTAAGAGCCACATGCCTCAAATACTTCTGACCACTGGGGCATTCATTAGTAAGTGCTTGTCCATATAGATGGCCTTTTCTCCTCTGTCTCACATAAAAGCCCAGCTGAGTATGGGCAACTGATCCCAAGGCCAATTGAAATATTCATATGCATTTTTCTTTATAAATTGCAGCAGAAGCAATTGTATGAAAAGGAATGAACAGCCTTTTGCTGTAGTTGTCAGCCAAACTCGGCAATGCTGGAAATCCTAACAAAAGTGGATCTGGGCTGACTTGGGGGCTTTCCATTGTCCTGCCTGACAGAGATGCAGAGGAAAACCAACAATACACAGAGTGCATAGTGCACTGCATTTCAAAAAGGCTTTTATTCCTAACAATCTTGGCTGCCAGTGGTAACATAATTGAAGTGCTTGGGGTGCTGGACTTGGCTTTGGGAGACCTGTTCTCAATTTCCTGCTCCCCTATAGCTTTTCTTTGGTACCCTGACCAAGCAGTTATATCTGGAGACTCAAAGATGCCACAACAATCCTGAAAATGCCAGTGTCCCACTTTTCACATATATGGGGGAGAATAATTTTTGTTTCCTTTCTATGGGTGTTAAAAGCATACAGCACTCATATCTCAGAATAAGGATTTCTGTTCAACAGACAGAAAGGTTCAGGTCTCGTAAGAGCCTCTGTAATGGTATGAGAATATATTCAAAACTATTCCTGTCAAGGAAATCTGTTACAGTGCCCATAGTTGCTGAAACCCCTCTGTTAATCTGAAAATCATGATACTCACCTGCACGTCACCTCCAACTCCTCCAACCATTGGATCTTCTTCTAAAACCTTTACCATCTCCACTGATGAGGCTGGATCAAGCATGGTATCTGAATCACAAACCTACAAGTAAGATGAAACAAGAACAAAAGTGGGTTAAGGAGTACACTAGAGAAGAAAATAAAAATCATGCGAGTGACTGAAGTAACTCTATATGCATATTTTCCTGAATGCAATTAAAACTCACTTTGGAGTCTGCATTGAGACTTCTGTTAAAGGCCATTTGTATCAGGCAGCAAGGAGTGGTGCTGAACAAAACAGAGCACTCAGTGCTGTGCACGCAAACAATCCCCTCTTCTGTACCAGCTCTATTTGTTTTACTGGCACGCTGGGCTGGCTTCTTTGAATAAGAGGTACGCTCTCAGAGATGGGGCACTGCAGAGCAAGACAATGTTTGTGGGTGCGTGGCAGATTCCTGCTGAGCCCTGACGTAGGGTTTCCCTGCATCGGCTGCATGCTTGGAGCACCCTGGTCAAATGTTTCCCACTGCCATATGAGGGAAGGAGTGAGGAGTTAAATTCCAGACACTTGTTATAAAAAAGAAAAAGTCAGCTAGGAGTCTGGGAAGAAACCTAATAGCTCTTTCACTCACAGAGGGCTTTAGCAATTCATGTAAGATATGTATTTTGGATTCCAGAAGAAACTAATTTTTAATTTTAGATGCATGGTGTGTTATTAGTAGTGCAAGGACTTGACATTTGATATATAGAAATTATTTGCTATTTTCCTCTGGCATTCTTATAAAAAATATGTAAGGCCAGAAGGAGTGAGTCCCGAAGAGCAGTACTCCACAAGACCAGGGCAGAAATAGATGACACACACAAGGCGTTTCAGCCACACAAACACTCCTAGTCAACTAAACGCTGTGTACATTAGGAACTGGCTTTCCCCTGGAGAGTAGGAGGACTCAGACAGGCTGGCCGGTCTGCGAGGCAGCTGGCATTGCTTTCGTTTGCTCGGAGGCGAATGACATGGGCTGCAGCCTGTTTCAAACAAGCGGGTGTCTCCTTGTCGCAGCTGCTGTTGCTGCAAGCGGTGCCCCCATCGTGTGTAAACTCATTTCGCAGACGCCCAGAAACTGGAGCAGAGGAAGCTGTCCCAGAAACACCCCTCTGGCTGGCTGGATCCTGCCCTACAAATTCTCATACTGATTCCAGTTTATCCTCACATTGCATTCCTGTGATGTCAGATGGGGGCAGTAGGGGCAAAAGTCGGTAGCTCTGCATGAATAACCTATTATTATGAATAACCTATTAATTCAGATTCTGGTGAGGCTTCGTATCAGGTATCTTAATTTTGGTGTCCTTTCATCCAAACTTTCAATTCAGCTGAAGCCCCCTCGGCTCCAGGAGAGTGGAAACCTTCATGTCTGGTCTGTGAAGCGGAAGGAGAGCATTTTGGAGTTCTGTTATGGACTAGACTCAAGCGGGGACATAACCCAGGATTGTTGGGCTGCATAGCTCAGGATGCAGCTGAGTGTCTGCCAACATGCTCCCCTCCACCTCACTTGGAGTGGGCTGAGAGGAGACAGCTGATCAAAGCTCTGATATTTCCATCAGCAGAAAAGCCACAAGCATCTCCAGCTCCTGCTAACTTAACGTATCCACCTCGTCTCCTCTAAGGACTCATCCTGAGGAGCACCTTTGTAACCTGGCCAAGGGGTGCCTCCAGCTTTGGTGGAAAATTGTCATAAGTGACAGCACTTTAAAAAGTGAGCAAAACAATTCTCCTGAAGAGGAGAAAGGTTGCCTATATTTCTACCTAGGACTTCCTGGACAAACCTGTTGCTGAGTGTTTTGCACAGGGAATCTGTAGTTTGCTGAGTACCCAGGGCTCAGGCAGTGCTACTGATCCTGTTTCTTGTGACCATGAGTGGTGGTCCCTTCCCAGCCTCTCTGCTTTCCCTCTGGCGCCTGTCACTTGATGTGCCTAAGCAGTCCCCACCCTGTCAGATGCATTTATCTACAGCAGAAAGACCTGCCCATGAGCAGCAGAATTTATAGGAAATAAGGAATCCTGAAAACTGTGGATTTATTTACAAATTACCAGCATGTGTCCTGGGCATGCCAGCACAGTGGACATGCCTGCGTTTCTGGGGCAAACCCGAGAAACTATCATTTTCCAGATGAAAAGAGGACATGCCCAGAAAAAGACACTTACGAACCCAAATAAAACACACCAACGTCTGTCAAGCCAGGGGTAGCTCAGCACAGCCCAAGAGCCAATTTGCCATCTTTCCACAAAAGGGCTGAGTGACCTAGAAATTACTGCCTTGGGTCACAGAGGTGACACTCAAACTTGAGCGAGCTGTTCAGATACTTGTTATAACCAGTGGCAGCTTATCCACTGCTCTGAGAAGTTCAGGCTGCACTGGACTGTCCACGCAGGTACCTCCACCAAGCCAAGCTGAATTGCACCCTGGCTGCCCCAACCAGCTCTGCACTGACTATATCTGCCAGTTTAACTCCTCTACCCTATGGCTTGCACCCTCCTAACCTCCTCCAGGAGGCAAATAAGCCTTCATAGCAGTTTCAGGTATTTAATGAGGCGCCACTAATGAGCGACAGCTCTTTATCTGCATTGGTCTGACTGCTTATGATTGCCTGTCCATAATCCCAAGGTGTCTTTTAAGAACCATAAGGCCCCCAGTTTCAAGGATGGGCAATGGTGCTGACTGGTCCCCTTTTTTATGTGCTTGATCGTTGATGCAGATTGCTCAGCCCTTAAAATATTGGGCCTGTTTAATGTAATTTACCCTGGGTACGCCCAAAGAACCATCTCAACTGTCATTCATTCATAAAACAGAGCCACATTTTAGCTGCATTGCATCATGACTGTGTAGTAGCCAGGGCCACCAAGGTGCTGTACTTCTAATATAGGTGTGACAATAGCATCAATCATTACTGCAGCATTTGGTGGCTGCTTACAGCAGCATTATAGTCACTGCCACATTCATCAGGACTTCTGAGCCAGGTCAGGAGTGTTAATTGACTCAAAGACCAGAAATATCTCTTCCATTTTCTCAGTTTACACTCTGACTGTTGAAATAGAAACACTTTTTCCAGGTTCCCTGAACTAACGCAAGAGCTGGACTGAGGGAGGAAAGTTGCAATGAATCTGTTTCCTCTCTGCCTTCTCTCTCTGCAATCTGATACTTCTGTGCAAAGTGATTATAAAACCACGCTAATAAAGAAAACCAGCATTTTTATCCCATCATAGTCCCTCACAGCACAGAAACAAAGTGCAGACAATGGAGAGCTTAAGGCCATTGTTTTCAGAGAATAAATCAGTTTCAATTTTGGAAGTGGTAGGGGATGGGTTTTAAATCTTTGTCTTACTCTCCCAGCTCCAATAACAGAGCAGTTCCCAGCACTTTTCAGTTTCTGCCCCTCCTGAGCATGGAGGACTCACAGCTCTCAGCCCAGCTACCGGTAGCCTGTCCACATCCCTTGGACACTGTGCCCATGGATGCTGTGCTGTGCAGAGGGTGCACACACACGCCAGCACATGGCTGGGCATGGACCCCAGGAACATATATAGGTCAGCCATGCAGCTGCCCTGATCCAGCAGAGAACATCTCACAGGGAGCTGCTGCTCCACCAGAGGAGACCACTGGATGCTCTGAGGTTGGGAGAAGGCGGGAAGGGCTGAGGGTGGTTAATTTGGAAGATCATTTCATATTCAGTGGGATTAGCCATATGAGCCTTGCTGGCCTTGATCGATAAGGAAGGATACTCAGTGTCCACCCAGAGACCCTGATCCCACCCACCTTCCTCCACACACAACCTCTTCCCCTTCCCACAGTTAGCAGGACTGTTTGCAGGAGCGAGGAGTGCTTCCATGTGTAAGGCAAAAACATAGAAAATCTTCCACAGGATCGAAGGCAGCTGGAAAGAAATGTGTCTCTGCTGCTTTGGAAACAGGGAGAGAGGACCCAGCCTAATTCATTTTTAAGTGAATAGTGTCATAAGGGCTTTAAAGGCCAACTCGCGGTGAGTGAGGTAATGCAGCTGTAAGTGATGAAGCAAAAGCTCCTTCAGGCTTTAGCTGAAGAAATCTTTCTTTCAAGGCTGCACATTGACCCTTTTATTGAACACTCTGCACAGCCTTCGAAGTCTCTAAAATACCCCCATCTTTTTTACAGACTCCACCACTGCTGTGAGATATTCCCTTGTGCCACCAAATACCTGTCTGTCTGCTTGGATATGGGGCTGCTAACAACCTCACCAAATAAAACCTTGCCTGAGATCTTGACCTACAGGAGCAGCGAAGGGGTCTTCAGGAGGCCACTGGCTTTGTCTGAAGCAAACCCATTTGCATGGGGGGGCAATACTGAATTCTGAGGAAGGATTTCAGTTTTCTCCAGTAGCTGGTGCAGAGATTCAACATATTCACTTTAAAAGGTAGCATCATTTTAAATGGTAGCAAAATATGCTTTTAACGGTCAAGCTGTTTCCAAACAGACTGAAAGGAGCACTGTGTTCATCAGGGACTAGGATGGCCTCTAACATGCTGCACAAAATATACAAAAGCTGCTTTCTTTCAAAGTGTGTTTGAATTGGCACTGACCTGGCGCTCTAATACCTACCTGTACATAATCCACGCTTCTCCCCAGTGCTTTGAATGCTGTGTACATTACTTCTCTTTTTCCACCCCATTTCTGCATGATGCAAACACTTTTGTTGGACAGGACCAGCTGAGATACATGTTGCATGCTCTCTTTGTGAGACTCCTCCGTCTCACCCGGACCTTTGTCATGGAAGTTATTACTCCAGATATAAGTGGCAGATTTGTCCCTACCCATGATTTCAGTAAAAATGTCCATCATGTAAACGTCGTCTTCCGAGTTCCCATCAATGACCATAACAACTTTAATTCCAGGGTAGGTCAATCTTTTCACAGAAAGTAAACATTTTCTTAAGTAGTCAGGATCCTCTTGATAGGCAGCAATACAAAGGGCAACTGTTTTGTTCAGCTTGATTGGAGTCTCTAGCGACCGCTTCATTTTCCTGTGCTCTAGGTAGGCGAACAGGCTTTGGATGATGAGATGTGATGCCAGGATAGCACCATAGAGTCCGAAGGAGAAGTAGTAGTTGTCTGTTTGGATGAACTGGTAGCCCACAATGTAAGCAGCGGTGATTCCCAGCAGGAGGGACACCCCAAAGAGTGTGGTTCCAAGTATTCTCAGGATACATATAAACCTCTCACAATACATCTGCAAAGAAGCACAGAAACCATTAGCAGAGCTACCACTTGCTGATATAAGACCTCGTAAGGGGTGTGCTTGACTAAAATACAGAGCTCATCATCAGCAGAAACAGTCTGTGCTTCTGGCTGCATCATGGACTGACTGCATCACCTTGGTCAACACCTCTTTGCAGTATTTCCTCTGTGTAAAGTAAGACTCAAATACACGTAAAGTACCAGGGATGTTTTCTACTATTTGTAATGTCCTCACAGAAGGTGCTGTCTGTGTCAGGATCTTATTTTGGCAGCCTGGACTTGCTGAGTGAGACGCTCTGTCATATTACCCTGTGGGGGTTGGAGAAGGGGCTTTTGGGCCACCACACGCTTCATATGGTCATGGGCAAGCAGAACAGCTGATGTCTGGGGAGCCCCTCCTCATCCCCCATCCATGTAATGACTGCATCCCTGAATCGCTTCTGTCGCTTAGTTATGCAAAAATATTGGAAAGACATTCTTAAAACAGATGTCTGAATGTATTTATAATTTTTTAAACAGATGTCGGACTATATTTATAATTTATATTTATATAATCAGACATCTGCTTTAAAAGGTCTTCTCAATACCATTGCAAAAATGTATTATTCATACATTTGTGTACATAGATATATCCACATGTGAGCTTGTGTGTATAGGGCTAAAGCTTGACTGAGACTAAATCTGTGGCAAAAGCAACCATTAATTTAACAGTGCCAAGACTGCACCCTGGACTCAGAAATTCATTAGAACATCAGTTATTCTGCCAACTTCTGCACATTTAGGTTACTTTGCTGTAAAATCTTCTAACCTGAGCTCTGGGTTATGGAACAGCTATCTGGCATGGAGGGTGCTCTGGAATTTTTGAGATAAACATGTAGGCAGGCAGGCAAGTAGAATATATCGCTATGTAACTGCTTTTGTTGACAATCACATTAACCATTTTATGCAACAGCTTTCTCAGAATTACAGGAAAGTTAATGACAAAGTTTTATGTCAATTGATGTGTTTGACCTTAAGGGCATAACACAGATAATATTTGTTTAAGGCTAACCCAGCAAGCACGTTACAAGTCAATGAATCTGAAACCTATGCTTGAATATTTTGTTGAATTAGGGCCTCTCAGTGTAATGGACTTAATATTTGTGTTTTCTTACTATTATTCATATTTTCCCTGCTGCTATCATCCTGCTCATCTGCTGATCATGTTTGTTTCACCATCTGTTGGCCAAAGCTGAAGTTGGAACGGCACTTCCTTACATCATATAGGTCTTTAACTCTTTCTTGAAAAAATATTACCAAGCTGCAGCAGCATAGCTGTCATCAATTATATTTCTGTCTGAAAAGTTACAGGCTTGGAAAAAAAAAAATCATCACAGAATCACTTACAAAATAAAAATAAACCAGGCGAGCATAAAGTCTGAAGTCATGAAGACTATGCTTTTTTCCACTGGCTATTTAGGGTCTTAAATTTCAAGACAGGAGGAAGCCTCTTAAATGTATATTTGGAGACACTGTTGAAGAAATCGGACCCTATCTCTAGGACTTCCTTGAATACTTACGGCTGGGCTCCAACAGGTGCTGTAACCACCCACCAGCAAAAGGGACCGTCCCTGCTCTGGCCTGTCTGAAAGTCTTTCACAACAGGGCTCGTAGAGCAGCCTAATAAAGGATAGGTTATGCTCACCACCACTACAGGTGAATTAAAACCTAGTGCCTAAAATAGACCCGCTTTGGAAAACAGATTAGGTAGTGGATCCCTTCTAGATTACCTTGAAGTCAAATAGCCTGTATGTTTATTAATCCCTCCAGCACACAGAAGGTCACAAACATGAAGGTAAATGTTTCATTAACGGTGCAGTTGTACTCTGCTTTCCCATTTGGGGTCCACTACTTCTCTTCTCTTCTCTTGCCAGAAATAGAAAATTCCTATTAGTGAGTAGGAGCTAAAGTCTGCTTACATTAAGAATTATATGGCTGAAATCAATGGACCACTTGTATGGGTAGAGCTCGCAGGATTTAGATTAAGATCTAGAGCGTTTACATTTGACTGAATATATACTGTACCAGGGTTCTTTTATATTAATTTGCTATTGCTCTTTCTCTTCCTATGAAGTGTTTCTGCATAAAAAAGAAAAAAAAAAAAGAATTCTCTGATCTTGTCATTATAGCACAGCTTCCCTCCCTCACAAAAAAACAGTCTTTTAAGATCAAGAAATGGATTTCTGGTCTTAATAAAACAGCATTTTTTTTCTATCCTTTCACTGTCAACCTTGGGAAAATAAACTGTGTTTTGATCTAAATTCCTGGCTTTCATCAAAGAAACTTTCCCCTTTGTATGTGCAATTGAGGTTTTTATGTATAGTCTTTTAACTGACTGAATCTCAGGGTAAGTCTGGAAAAAGTTGCTCAATATTCTCAGGCTTTAGCACATGAGCTATTGATAACTTGCCCAGCAGAACTGATCTTTATCAACTTGAACATGCCCAAACAATGGCAAAGAAGCCAAAAACTCTCCACCCTTCTCCAATAATTGAGCCAAGAAGTTAAAAGGAAATGACGCTTGTACAAGTTTGGGACCAAAAATGAACTGCTGAGTCAAATACTAGCACTGAGGGTAGGGAATAGCTGCATCAGAGATTTTAAGGTCAGTCAGTGCTGTTGAAATATCTAGCCTGGTCTAACACAGTGAAATGCAAAAAGACTTCCTACATAAGACATCAGTTGAAATCCATTCCTGACTTTTCTTGAACTTGTCACGCAAAGCTAAAATCAAGTATTATCAGAGAACCAGCAGACAGTATTGTGTTTTAACACTGCCAGCCTAAAATAGGGTCTTTCTGAGTCAAAACATGTCAAATGCTTGGTGAAGGACAAGCACCCCACGTTACCTTTCAAAGCCACAATTATTTTTCAGTCATTTCACTGATAAGCACTTTTTCTGAGTGCTAGCAATATTCTTTCAGCAAAATGTAATTGCTTATATTCAAAGTTGCCATCACTTCAGCCGTATTCACCAGCTGAGTAATTGGTGGGGGGTACCATACACACCTCCTATGGACAGCACATCTTAGTGTTTTATTTGTCTCAGCCTAAAGGTTCTTCAGTTCCTCGAAGGATTTAACCCAGTAAGTTTGTCCTGGGAAACAGGCACTACAGCACTTCAAAAAAGGAAAAAAAACACTGCCTAGGCTAGGGATGAGGTGCTCAACACCTGGAAGACATGCAGCCAGCCCATATTCCTGGATCAACAAAGATAATTGAAGGTCACTTCTATTATACACATGGAACTGCTGCTACATGGGAACAGATGTTGGAGTGAGGAGGGGGAACATGGCTCCTCATCTGGTGAGAAGGTGAGTTGGTGGGTTACCTCACTGTCTCTGGAGTCAAACCAGGATCTTGCACTTTATGGGCAGGTTTTTAACCAGTTCTGTAAAGTAGGAGGAAGAAGACAGTACCTGCAATGTTCTTTCTTTATTATTTTCTCAAGAAGGAAAGCTATTTAGCACTGAAAGAAGTCGGAGGGTCCATCGCCCTTCGTCATTCCTGAAGGACATTTCCAGGGGGTGATAGGATTGCACTGGCTCTGTCAGACTTTTGGATATGCCTCTGTCGCCCATGTACTGCACAGGAAGCCTGAGACAGGACTGTTAATTCTACTCTGCAGTTTGGGCCCCTAAATCTTTTATTGGCACCTTCACCCACCTGACCCCGCAGTGCTGAAGCCAGTACAAGATTTACACAGCCTCCAGCAAACAGCATCAAGGTTTGCATATTCATGCAACAGCGTGAGTGTATGTAGAGAGGCTTCAAAGTCTACTACTGAGCAATTTATTGTCATGATCTTGCAGCTGCTTATTTCCATGGATGGAGCTGGTCAGTGCTAACCATCCCACCTAGTAGAAATTAGATATGAAAGCCATATGCGAAATCCTAATGCTATGTAGGCTGTTGCTGATTCAGTGATACATTTTGATTCACCAAGCAGCCCCAAGTATATATGTGCCTTGTAGTGACTGTACAGGAGGAGGCAAAGTGTGCCTCTCTTTGGAAACTCCTATGGAAAAGCATGGCCCAGAAATGAACCCTCACATGTACTTGACATCAGAGTCCACCTAGTGAACTGCATAGCGTTGTGTGTCTTTTGGCATCCTGATAAAGCCACACAAAGAGTATTTTTTCTGGTCACACCTCTGATGAAGGAGAACTTACCATACATTACTATTAACAACTGGCATAACTAAAAGTGGTAGTCTTCTAGCATTAGTTTCATAAAAAATTTCAGGTTAACAAAGAGTTGACTGATACCTACACTGTACATATAATGACTGGGGTATTAACTCTAACACTAGAGATCACACTCCTTTCTCAGACTGCATAATGCATTAGATATCAAATCAGAAGTATGTAGCAAAATATGCTTGAGTTCCCTCTATTCTGAAAAATCTTTAGACTAGTATTTAACTGTAGTTATGGTGCATAGATCTAACTTTAGTAGGATCTAGGCACTTGACTGAAATTTAGCAAGTTTTTTTGTCCTGATTTGGACTGGGTCTTCACTCAGCAAAGAACACTGCTGACTTCCATGGTAAAGCACCGTGTTCCCCCTCTTCAAAATCACATGGCACAGTCCATCCATATGGTTATTAATCAGCTTTCATCCATTGCTGACAGTACCAGGACCTGGAGATAGTTCATCCCTTTTCAAAGTCAGAAGGCAAAGAATAAAAAAGCCTTAATTTGTTACTAATACATCTTGAGAGTAATAAACGGAATAGGGGCAAATACATATCCAGAAAACCTCTGTGTACATCAATATTATCTGCAGTCTGTTCACTTATTCTGCACCAGCCGTCGTGTAGCTGCCCGAGGACTATGGAAGCAATCAGGTGGTCCCCTGCATTTGCTGATACAGAATGTGGAACCAGTGACTGACGGGAGGTCAAACTGAAGTTAGGTTTGTTTGCGACACATGGGATGCAGCTCACTACATCATCTGTTTCAAAAGTCATCCCTCATGTACAAGGCTCAAAACATATTGTGATGTAGCCCTTCTGGCTAGCTTTTCCCCAGAAGATTAAAAAGCAAGAGGGGGATACACAGGAAGTTTATACATATAATGTAACAATTTGGATGGTTGTTTGAAGGAATTAGTACTTATTAATTCCAAACATCTGAAGACATTTTTAAAAACCTTACACTGCAAAAGTCAGTATTCGTCCAGGAGACAACAGTAAAGGTTCAGGCACAAGTGTGCTTATTTTATCCCCTTCTCCTCTAATGGTTCAAAAGAGCTGTGCCCCTCCCTAGACATCTAGGGCTTTGGCCAAAGCAGCAAATAGTCCAAAGCTACAGGAACAAATCTGTAAAAAGGAACACCTGGTGCTGAGGGCCTAACTTCCACCCTCCCTCCATTCTCATATTTTACTCTGAACTAAGTTTAGTCAGACCCCATGGACTGAAAACCCATTAGCATCTGAAAAGTGCACGCCAGGGGTACACCCTGCAATTAGTTTCATTCAAGAGGAATCCAGTTTGCGTGCCCTGTGATCACTTTGCAATACAAACCCTAGCAATTTGGCTGGGGGGAGGGAGCACTTGTAGCATTGGCTTCAATAGCACACTCCTAATTCAAAATAAATTGATAATACAAACCAACCTCGTGTATGAGATCTCCACATCAGACTTGCCTCCAAGTCTTTGTTGCAACCAGAAGTGCTGAGCACTGAGAACTTTTGAAAATGTCTCATTTTTACATGCCTGTATAGAAGCTGAATTTTTGAATGTCTGCTAGTCAGGGTCCTCTGAACCTTAGTGCTGAGGCTTTGGATTCAGCAAAGCATGTAAGTATGTCACTAAAGATAAGTGTGCACTTAAGTATTTTGCTGAAGAGGGAAATCACTGGATAATTTATCTTGCAGTTCTGTAGTGCAGGCATAAAAGCAAATCTTTCTCTGCAAAGCTGCTATATCTGGGATAGTCATGATAAAAATGCATGCATACATTTGACAAATTTATTATACATATTAATCTCGCTTATGAAGGTTGTCAGATGGGTCATTGCTTAACCACTGCATTTCTTACATTAGGGGATCTAAGAGTGGACCGTGACCCAGACAACTTGGATTTTATTCCTAGTGTTGCCATTCACCTGCTGGGTGACCTTAGGCAAATGAATTCACCTCCCTCTGCCTCAGCTTCCTCACCTGTAAAATGAGAATCACTATCACACAAGAGGTTCCCGGAGATCTACAAAGCCCATCATAAGGCTCAGGTTACTGCTATTTGTAATGGTACTTTTTCTGGTATGATACCCGTGGGTTCTCTAGTTCCATACATCTGTTTTTCCTCAAAAAAAACCCTAACAAAAACCAACATACCGATTCCTATTTTCCTTGCCTATATTCACCTGAAGGTATAGTCAGTAGAGGTTTGTCTATAATAAACATGCAACTCTTACGCAGCAGGATGCCTGGAATCAGTGAGGTTGGCAACGTAAAAGCTCACACACGTTGGTACGTGTGCATACAGCTACCGGGGGCTGTTTTGCACACAACCAAAGGAAAAGTATCATCTTTTATAAGCCTTAAAAAAACTCCTTACTTGTGAGAATAATAGCACTGGCTTCAACTCATCAGCTGCTTGAATGATGTGAGTGTGTCTGAGTGGATGTGTGAGTGTGTGTGTGCATGCACACAGGCTGAGACATCTGTATCTGGCCTTACGCACATATACACTGGGTGTACACACAAACAGTATCTGACCCTTGCAATTTTTCAGCCAATATTTAGATTTGTTATTAGCCTTATTTTGGCGGGAAAATAAATCATTGTTCTTTGAAGTACAAATGATTCCAGGTACACATTAATTACAAGCATAAAATAGCTGTACAGACTCCCTCTTCTATTTTACAGCCTGCAGAGAGGAAACTGAAAAGTTATGTTACATCTGTACATCTTTAATACAGCAGAGTTACCATATCTGGTGCTTTTGGTTATTTATCACTTCCAGATTTTGTTGTGCCATTGATCTCCTGGAAAGGGCTCTCGTAAGACTAAAATTAACTTTGGGGTTAGGTTTAAAATAAAGAACAGGATTAGTAATGATGGCAAAATGTATCTGCATGCACAGGCTTTGATCAGCAAAATCAAAAATCTCCTGTCTGCTCAATGTATATTTCCCTCTAAACTCCCCAAATTTAGTCTCTTACAGGTCTGAGTAATCAATGTGGAATGAATTCTACAGCTGCTGGTTGGATTTGTCCCTAAGGTAGACAGTGATACACTGGTTGTTAAAGTAACCAAAAGAAGGCTAACCCACCCACCCACCTCCCCAAACAAATGCTCTGCGAAATAAATCAAGCAGTAAATCATATTTGTACTCAGACATTTTGGATTGTGGTTAAAAAAAAAATTTAGTTTAGAAGTGTTTTCTGATTGCTGGTTATGAAGTCCATGGGTGCTTTTGGCACAAAACTGACTACTCCCTGCCTTACCCCAGCAAATGAATATTTATTTGATGTTCATAGCTTATTATCTTGCGATTTGTTTATAAAGCAGAGGTCATATCTTGTTTGGCTCAGTCAAGTCCCACTACACTGAATGGAGGAGTAATTTGCCGCTTTATACACTAATCCTAAGTAGTGAGAAAATGAAGCAAATTTGCTTCCACACCATAAATATGAACCGCTCAGTTTGTCGCTAGAGCAATTAGGAGGGGAAACTCCACTGAACCCAGTAGAACTGCTCTTCCTACTGGGAAAACCTTTTCCCAGGTTTTGCTGCACTTGCTTGTAGGGTAAGAGATTTACGACCATGAAATAAAATCCTGGCTTTATTGACACCAGAGACAAAGCTCCTCCAACCTTGGTGGGGCCTGAATTTTGAGCAGTTTTCCAGGGAAAGAGAACACATTTCACCACCATCACCCCCAAATGACATGACCTATCCATTCTTTGAAGCAAGCCCCAAGGGACCCACGTTACACGCAATGTGTGCTGGAGAAAAAAACACGTGTGCCTATGGAAAAATGATCCCTAAGGAAGGAGACTATGACACAGGGCGCTAACGTGGAGGAGAGGCTACGCCTGGGGAGATGTGGGGTCACTGCAGGCCCTGAAGAAGGTATTAGATGACACCTACGAGGAGTGTTGTACTACAGGGAGCCTTCTCTCGGGGCAGGGAAATGGGGTAACTCCTCCCAAGGTCTCTTTCACCCCTCTTTGCTGTGGAGTCCCAAGACTCTTGGGACCTGGGTCTGGCCGTGTCCAGGAGACACCAGCCGGCACTCGAGCAGGTGCAGGGAAGGGCCACTGGGGACAGCGGCCTGCGAAAGGCCACCGGGAAGGAGATCCCGAGCTCCTACACACTTCCCGGGGGGGAACACCGAGGGAGCCGGGTCCGCCCGGCTCCTCTGGGGGAACCCCGGCCTGGCGCCCCAGCCAATGGGGGCGGTGCTGGCTGCGTCACAGTGGGTGGGCGGGGCGCCGGGGGGGAATCCCCCGCGCTGCCACGTCACAAGGGGGGGGCGGGTCGCGCTCCCGCCCGGCGGCGCCGGCCGTGCCTGGGCTGGCGGGGGCACCCGGGCGGAGCGGAGCGGGGCGGTGGGGACCTTCCCGACCGATGTCGGGCGGGCTGCTCTGCTCGGGGCTTCACTGGAGCTGCCTTCGCCCCCCTGCCTCCCCCCGCGGCTGCCGCATCCCCCCGGTGTGACCCTCCTTCAGCCGGGTCCCGCCGTCGGGCTGCCCGACGGGGCGGGTCCGGGCTCCGGCGTGCAGCGCTGGAAGTTGGCGGGCAGCGCTGCAGCTCCCGCCCTGCCGCAGCCCTCCTTCTCCCGTCCCTCCCGCGGGAAACCGCCCAGGCAGCTCGGTCGCCTTGGTTTCTCCCCTCCGAGGCGGGACTTCAGCCCTCCTCCCGCCGGCCGCCTTCTCGCCTAGCTTCCTGCGGTCTCATCCCTCCCCTCCGCTCCTGTCACGTCCCCCCTCCCGGCCCGGGATGCAGAGGCAGGGGAGGGCCGGGGGAGAAGCCAGCCTGAGCTGCGAGCAGGTCTCGCCTCCCTCGCTAGGCTGAGCGGGGCGGCCGTCTAACCTGTTGCTCGATTTTATTTTTAGGTTTGGTTAGGTTTTTGGTGTTGGGGTTTTTTTCTTTTTCTTTTTCTTTTCTTTTTCTTTTTTTTTTTTTTTTCCCAAAATCGTAATGCTCGGCAATATCTTAAACGGATTACACGGAGGAGGGGTTGAAGCTGAAAACCTCATTCATCCTCACTGCGGTCCTATTCATTCCTGAAATAGGTGTAGCGTAGAGCCGGTAAGATCCTCCCCCAGCCCCACTCGTGTTTTGGGGATCTCTTTCAGCCTTTCTCCCTTGAATAGTGGGAATGGAAGGAGAGGGTCTTCTGCTCTTAAGGTGACAGAAGCATAATCATAAATCACCTACCTTGTTTGTCCTTCTGTCCTTTGGTCATAGAGGGGCTCCAGCCAGCTGTGTGGTCTCACGTACCGTTGCTCCCGCTGAACAGTTTCCAAGTTTGAGGTAAAAGATCAAATCGCACTTTTCAGGGACTTATTGAGACGCTCAGAAATAAAAAATAATTAAAAATGAAAATAATAATAATAAAAAATCGTTTAAGGCTATTCAGTCCTACTCATTTTCTCCCACGTGTTTTCACAATAACCATGTATTTGTCTTTCTCTGCTTCAGTTTCTAGCTCAAAGTTGTGGGATGTTTTTTTTCAGATAATAATAATTAAAAAAAGTTAGAAGTAATAAATTAGGAGTTAGTTTCTCGTGGTCGAAGCTGAAGATCTTATTTAAAACCCGGCTAGCCAGGAGCCTGGAGAAGTTGCAAGGCAGCGTCTGAAAGTTTGAGACATGTACAGCATCAGATAAAGTCTCTTTGGTGATGCCTTGCTGACCGAGTAACTGTTTCAATGAGGTTTCTCAGCAGCAGCAGCAGCAAACGGGTAATATTTTCCAGACGTCTTTTTCTTTCCTCCTGCTGCTGCTTTTCTGCCTCCTCCACGTTATGGGGTCTTTTAACAAGTGAGACTTGAGTTGTTTTAATAGGCGGAGGATGGGAAGAAGGAGGGGAGGGAACTCCTGTAAGGAGGAAAAAAAAAAGAAACCAACCCTGCCCATTGAAATGATCTCAGCCAAGGACCAGTTCAGCGGCAGGAATTCAATTAGCTAAGTTGCAAATTTTGCAGAGAAATGCAATACACATATGTGGCCACCACCTGATTTCCTCTAAATGCCCCTCAGTTAGGGGGAAACCCCCACTTTCCCCTCTCGCTGCATCTCTAGGCTTGGGGTGTGGGACTCCCTCCCACAGCCACTATTCGGCTGGGACAGTTTTTGCTGCTGCTGTTTTTTATTAATAAGGGAATTGCCTCTATGAATGGATGAACTTTGCAGTTTCCAACCCTGCTTTACCCATTCAGTCTCGGAAACATTTGCTGTAGTAAATACCCAAGGAAGCTCCCACTGGCATTAATACCCGTGCCACTTGCGTTAAAACAAGCCAGGAAGCACATTAGACAATTTAAGAACTGGAAAACTGTGGTGTGGATTGTTTTTTTTATTATTATTTTAAACAGAAATATTCATTCTATCCTTTATTGATGGTTCACGGTTAGCCAGGGGCACCAGCAGTTAACAGCACACCCCACCGTCTGCCTCCTGCCAGCAGCTTTCACTCGCATGGACGGGCTCCTTCCCTTTGTAACTCCTCACTGCCTCAAAGGCGGATTTCCCCACTTTCGAGCCCCTTTTCCACTTGAAATGATTTTAAAAAGGCACTAGGTGGCACTGTTGAAGTGAGAGGAGCACCGTAGGGCCCGGTAACACCCAGAGCTGGGATGCGCCGCCGGAGCGGGGTCGGTGGCGGAGCCCGGCTGGATGCTGCTCTGTCCCGCCGTGCCCTCGCAGAGACCCTCCGGGGGAGGATGGGGAGGGAGAGGGGGATCAGCTTCTCATTACCCCGTCCTGTTTTCTCAAGGACCACAAAGGTCGCTGCTTGGAGGCGTCGAGACCGCAAAGGGGACCATGTTCAGACACCGTTGGGAAACACAGGGATGACTCCTCAGCAAGTTATTGCCCGTCGTTACCTTCTGGCGTGGGAAAACTTGCGGTGGTCTGGGGGCTCCTCATGTGCAAGAAATGGTTTGAAGTCAGTGGTTACCGAGATGGAGATTTTTGGGTACCTCAGGGAAGGGGTTGGATTTTCAGGTGTGCTCAGTCACAGCCAAGGGGAAGAGTGGGTTTAGGATGTCCATCGAAGCTGAGCTCCTTGACCAATTAGTCTGCCTCAAATAACAAGTCTGCCTCTGGTTTAAGCCAGAGCATTGTGGCTGTTTTAACCTGGCAGTGCCAGGGAAAACAGCTATCTCGCCCTCCTCCTGCTTTGGGCTGCTCATTCCTGTCTCCTCACTGTCCCTTTCCCTATGTCAGGACAACTGACCTAGGTTAGAAAATAGATATCTGGGGAGAGGGAGCAGCAAAAAAAGTAAGAACAAGTAACTTGCACAGGGAGAAGGCAGGACAACTGCTTTTGGCAGCAAACTGGTTTATGATGGTTTAGTGCCCTTGTGAAAGTACAGCATGGCTTAACAAGCATGAAGCCTACTAGGGCTTTCAGGCATTCCTCTGTTTCAGGCCTTCCTCCCTTTGCAGCACCATTCCCATACTCCAATCACCTCCAAATGGTGTGTGGTACACTGCTACAGGGCCCAGCATGTCTCTCTCGTCAGGCCAGGGGCAAATTGTAGTATCTGCTCCAAGCAGAGCCAGAGGGTAGAAGGATGTCAAGAGGGCTCTTGAAACCCTTGTCCACACTAGCCTTCCTACCACCCAAATATCTAGTGTAAACCGGCCTTAGAATGTGATGAATATTTGCCATTTACCCATGCAGGGAGTCATCACCAAGCTCTGCTACCATCACACATGTAACCAAGTCCTTGATGTCTGTGTGAGTCCTAAAGCATGATTTCCTGACATCGGATCCTCTCTGGTGCTGCCAGAGGCAAGAGAGGATTAACTTGTTACACACACGTCCCAAGTCTGTCCTTGAACATGGCTATCCTCAAAACTGTGCCTTGGAGCAAAGTGCCTTGAACTTTGCCTTGAAAAAAGTGCCTCTGTGCCTTGAACGCGGCTATCAACAATGCTGTTGCTGCCAGCCTCTCTTGGGTTCCCTGGGCACTTTTTTACCTTGTCTTGATTCATGGACATGTATGTCCTGCACAGCGGACTTCACATCTAGCATCGTTTCTAAAATGAGGTTGGGGTGGAGGGTGGGCTTGTTTGTATTTTCCTTCTTTTTGTAACCAAATGTTACAAATGAACTTTTTCAAATGAGCATTTGTTACAAAAGCGCTTTTTTTTTTTTTTGGTATTCCACCTTTTAGCAGTTTAAATTTGGAGGCTGCACGTCTTCTTTAGTGATGACTGTATCGTACTCTGGAAATACACAGTGTCCCATTGGCTTAATCCCATGCTCTTTAGATTTGAACAGGGATCAAGAGACAGTCTGGTGAGGCACAAATCTCTCTGTCCTGCTTGTATTACAGGGGCAGCAATAGCAGCACTTAAATCACACTGAAACTTTGTTTTAGAAAATGACATAATGGGAGTGGTGAGTCTCTCATGTCCACAGCTACTTCCTTCTCAGCCATAGCTCATGTTGTGTGATCGTGCTGTCAGGGCAAGCGGGATAACGTAGGTCGCTGAAGCTAGGCTCGTCTACCAGGAAGGAATTAAACGTAGGAGGATATGATTAATGTCAATCCACGCAGTGCTATAGAAAACAGATGTATATGTGTTTCACTGGAAGTATATCACATCTACATTTATATGTTATGTTACGACTACATGGTTACCGTTATCAAACAATCCTGTTTTCTAATTGGGATTTGTAATCACAAGTAGTGAAGAAAAGGGACTTCTTGGCTGTCACTGTCCACAGTCATAGATGAACACCAGCAGTAGGAGTATAATCTTAATGAACTAACCTGACTTCATTTTCTAATGAGGCAATGGGTTTGTTTGACAGAGGTCAGACAAAACTTGTTTTGAGGGGAGTTTGACATAGACTATGGTTAAATAAATTGGTTACAACAGAGCAAATTAGGGGATGAACTGATGGCATGTTACCCACTCTCCAGCAACTACTGAGTACTTGCTTTTATCCTGAGAGGATGGCTCCATGTGCATTTTTCCTGCCTTTTCTTTCCTATTACCCTTAAATGTGCCAATCCTCCCCCTCAACAAATACCAAACGCACACATACACACATGTCAATCTGCTCCCTGGTTTGGACCAGCAGAGTTTGCAGTGCTGGACTGATTGCTTCAGTGAACTGATCTGTGCTGAAGACAGCCGCAATGAACTGGCTGTCCAGGGTGAGGGGAACGGGGATGTTCTTGGGTGGAAACGAGCAGGCAGTGGTAGCTGGCAGCAGGACTGCCCTGAACAGCATCCTTGGCGGCATTGCTGCCGGGAAAATAGGAATAGAGCTAGTCCCTCAGTGAAGCTGATGTGGCTGAGCCCATCCACACTGAAGGGCTCTTATCTCATGTCTTCTCTAAGGTAAGGATTTACAGAGTCTTTTATTGCAGATCAGCTGCTGTGCAGAGTTTATCAAAAAGAAAAGCAAGAAGCAAACTGTTTGCAATGGACAGTTGTCTTCACAGTAAATAAATGAGAGATAATAAGAATCTTTTTCATGTAACAGTGAAAAGCTAGAAGTGGAAGGTAGTTGTATTCAAGCCAGACAGTAGGCACATTTAATAATGAGCTTTCTTTAACACTTGTCTGAATGATGAAGGGGAGTGGCGGATTCCTAGGTTTTGAAATCCTCTGGATGCTTTTTTGGAAGCTACATTTTAGTTCAGTGCAATTTATTGGACCCAGTACAAGAATGAATGGAGTACAAGAGGATGTCAGACTAAGCCATCTAGCAGTTCCTTCCATCCCTAAACTCCATGAAACTACCAACAACTGGACTGACATGTCAGGTGTGTTCCACACCTATTTCCACATGTAGCAGATTCTCCTGGAAGTGGGAGAGTTATAGAAACTGATATGGATGTAAGTGAAAGCAGAATCATGTCCTAAATTATGATTTTACAGCAACTGAGAATCCACTTGCAGATTTTAATATAAATGTCGTGGGCAGCTTGAGGCTCATGAAGACTAGGTGCAGACAGACCTAAAACTCTGTGGTTGTTTTCACAATGCACAGAACCATTTTAGAGGCTGCCAGTGTTCTGGGCATTTAAATCCAAGGTTATTTATAAATGAAGCTTTGCAGGTTCTGGAGAAAACCACTGGTCTTTAAAATGAAATCACTCTTGCAAAATCAAAACTTTCCAACAATTTCTCTTTCATATAGCAGAGAAAACCATAACTTGAAGCCACAGTTAGAGGTTAATAGCAGACAGGTTCACACTAGAAACAAGTAATGCACATTTGGATGCGTCCAGAACTCTTGGCTAGAATGGACTGTGACTGTCAGCAAAAATGCCCTTCAGGACAGTTTGAAGTAATGAGTTTTAATGTGTAACCAGCATGGAGTAGAAGTAAAAGCGGCTCAGTTAGAGGTCTCTTTTGTGAAGTCTAATTTAAGAGAAATGACTTAATAGCATGCCTATAGTCTAATGTGACAGTAGTGAGAGCCCAGTATAGAATGACTCGATGTTATTTTTAAATAGCAGCATTATAATCTGTGGAGGATCCATAGATAATACCACATAAAACAAAGAGCACTTGCAATTGAAACATAGCTCTACAAACAATGACTGTGCTAGTAAACTGAACTTACCGGAGCTAGGCAGCTCAAGGTTAGCACATGTTCATCCACACTATTTCATTGCCACCAAGCTCCTGGCAGGGCTGATCCTGACCAGTCTGGAGAGCCTGATCATCCCTGAAGAGGACCAGTTCTCCACCTGGGAGGATGTAGGGGCTCTCACCTCCAATGGGCTACTCTCAGGACGGGAACATACTCCTGTGCATTCCCATCTGCTTTCAGATGGAGAAACTGGACAGAATAGTGGTTTTCAGAAGCCTCCATGACTGGTTGGAGGCAGTTGCCTTCATTAATCACCTTGCTGCCTAGGCAGGGTGTTGGAGTGGCACAGCCAGCCACAGCCTGCTTGCAGCATTGCCCTGGCCCCAGCCAGCCTGGTGTTTGGGGTTGTCCTACCAATAGTGCTGCCAACTGAGGAAGTGCAGTCACCCTCAGCTGCCACATGGGAACAAAACCACAGGGATATGGACCCTCTAATGTGTTTATTTATAATAACAGTAACAAAAATTGAAATCAAATTTCAACTTTTATTGTAATGAAATTTTCATTAACTGACATAAAAAAAGAGTGAGACTTTCCTAGACTGTATGAGATTTAAGCAGGGGCTCAGGACACCCCTTTTATTCATTTTTAGGGTGCTCTTTTGTCTGTTCCTAGTACTTACCAACCAACTTACCAAAGTTGCCACTTTACCTAAATAATTACATGGTTTCTTTCTTACTTGCCAAGAACATGATTCATGTTGCATATCAGTGGTAGGAAGATGAATACTATTAAAATGACAACCCCTCCTTACCATCACCAGCTCAGTGAGAGATGGGTCACCATCCTGCAGATGTCTGAGTACCACTGCCCCAGGAGACCCCAAGGGTTGCAGCTGCACTCATACCACTTGGAGGCCCATTTTCTGCCCATGTTGTATGAAAATTTGCCAGAAATCAAAGGGCACATGTATCTCTCATTCTTTTCTCTGGAAGTTATCACATCAGAGCAGCAGCTCTGAGTTAGTGGCACCTTTTTGATCAGAAGTAGCTAAAAATCAGGAGTGAACCTAACACTTGTGGGGTGCTGTGCACCTCCCAGCTGGCTGCCGAGCAGCATGGCTCCATGATGTGTCTGTGACATGCAGATCTTACTAAGGAGGTAAGCAACCCAACACACTTGTCTTTGGCAATGTCTTATGTGATCACACTAACAGTCAATTGCTGCCCCAGGAGCCTGGGTTTACCCATATTTCCTCTTGCCTGCGATATACTGTTAGGCTGTGGGAAGGGCCCAGGTCCCACTTTGTGGAGCTCTCTGGCCTTCGTGGATTTTCTCGGCATATTGTCTGGGCAGGAGGCTGGCTTGCAGCATGAAACACCTGAGTTTGGGTTATTGGAGGGTCAGGCAGTCACTTAGTTGATGAAGATTTTTTCCCAGTATTACGCAATGCATCCGGAGTGTGTGAAAATAATTAGTATTGTTGCACTGAGGAGCAGGAAACGAACCTGAAGAGAGCAGGCCTGCTTATGAACAACAATATCAGAGAGTACTGATGATCCCCAGCAGCTTGCACACAAAGAAGGCCAGATCTCATCACGGGCACACACACAAGCCAAATAATTTTCTTGCTTTCCTCCATGATTTGAACAGGGCGACCATGCTACAGCCCTTTTGCAAACATGCGTTTGAATGTACGTGCTAATAACAAAGCAAACCTGTGAGTGATGACAGGCTGCAGAGCCTGCTAATTCAACTTGCTTTCCTAATCTTTTACTGAAAATGTTGGGTTTGGTTCTGGTTATGAAAGCAGATTTCAAAGACATTGCTCTTTCATGCCTGTTGTCAGATTGAAGCCTTGACGGTGAGGGGATCTTTTCCCTGGACGCAGCCACAGGAGTAGGTGGCTCAGACCTACCAGTGAATTGACAGAGATTTGGCAGTGTTACCGTGCCCCGACACACAGTTCAGCTTTTCCTGCTGCTGCTTGCTGCGGTCTGAAGTGATATTGACTGGCTGGTCTATGGCAGGGGAAAGTCTTTCCATCGCCGGTCATGGGAAGAGGAAAGAAACAGGCATGGAAACAATGCCATGAGAAGAAGCACAAACTTCCATGTTCATCTGTCAGGGAGAGCTGTGAGCCTTGCCACCCAGCTGTCCCCACTGTGGGCTACAGGCAGCCACTGTGTCTCTGACCCTCCGAGCTGGGAACAGTGTCTTAGGGCAGGAGGGGAAGGTGTGTGAAGGCTGGATGATTTTTCAAGATCTTTCCATAGTCCATGGAAGACAGCATCTTCCTACAGAGCGTAATTGAGAGCTGTTGTGTTATGTTGTGGACTGACTGTCAAAGGAGCATCATGGCTAAAGAGACATCCCCCCATCGCATCTTCACATGTCTTAGTGAGTGGCTATTCCCTGCTGTGGCTGGAGGACACCACAGTGATCTGGCTGTTAAAATACCTTCAGTGCTTCTGGCATGTGCCTCTTTCTAGAGGTTAAACATATCTTATGTCTTTATTAACCTTTAGGAGTAACCCTCTGCATCTCATACAATGGTCTGTGCAGGCAAACACACAATTTAGCATAGTGCTCTGATACTGTTATTTAAACAGTGACTCTGAATGCTCATGTTCTGTGACCAGTGGTAAAAAGTGCCACCCTCCATCTGCCGTCCAGCTGGAACTCAAGGTCCTGCTGGACATGACACTTAACAAGTCGCTGGTCTGCAAGCACTTACCAGAGAGAGCGGTGTCATCCAACGACATTTAATGCCACCTGCAGAGGTGTCAGCTTTCTGAGAACAAGAAAGATTTTATTTTTTTTTTCCTTTTGAATACACTCCTCTAACAGCATGTCAGGCTATGTCTACTGTGCCAAACCAGGCAGAACCAGCTGCAGGCTCCAGCCCAGTCATGAGAACACAAACCATAACATGACCCTTCAGGATCAGTGGACAGACTCTAATTTATTTCATTTACTGGGATAGACACAGACTTCATAAAATATTAGGCATATGATTGCTGGGACTTGAGTTACAGCAGCTTAATATTTTTCAGCCCACCACTTGACCCAATCAAATGCACTCGTTCAGGTCATACTAATCTATATTTTTTTTTTGTAAAGTCCTTGGGTTTCGTTTTGGTGTTTTTTTTTTTTTTTTGCAGTGGGTTTGAGTTTAGCGTATGCTGTGACCCATCTCAGATGTGGTGGCTGGTAGGAAGCGTAAACTCAGTTGTATTCAATCCTATATGCATGCAGCAAACATTTGGCAAATTTCAGATTACAGCAGACACAAGGCCTTTTAATAGAGATGCATTAAGGGCCTCAGTCCCTTTGCTAGTCCTGATAGATTCACCAAGCCCTACCATGCTCATTTCTTTCACTCTCCTCTCTTCAATCCACAGTACTGATGGATTCATCCTGCATATTGCAAGGAATAATAAATACATTCATGACTTCAAGGCCAAAATCAAAGGTACAGATATATGAAGGACAGAAAAAATCTCTTCACAAAATCTCTGGATTTTGTGGCATTGTTTGGTACTTCAGGTTGCTATCTCCTTCTGGTTCTCTTTCATTAAAACATCCTGGCAGCAAAATGCCCCCAGAAAGATCTATGCCAATTTCTATTAAGCTATCATGAGAGCATAGCATGAGCTCTTGACTCTTGATATGCTCACATAGGGATATTCCCAAAGGATTTCTCCCTCCCCCATTTTCTGCAGACTAATGTTAATGGATATTAATTATTATTAATGATTAATTTACTCAAAGAACAAATTTTGAAAGAAAAATGCAAGGCGTTTAGCTACAGTGATGACATACAAAGCACAAAGTTCTTGTCATTGGTTTGCAGACAGCTGGGTAAGCCTGAAATACTGGGGACAGCGTCTTGATTTGATTTCTGATGTTAGTACACTGGAGATTGAAGCAACTGCAGCATCATAAATCTTTAACTGCTGTCTAAGGCTCCAAGTCCATTCACTCCGAGCAGACCCATTTTGTTGCCTGGCTTTTGGCCAAATCTGTCACAGGGAAGAATCATGTTGTAATGCAATAGCATCCTGACTCTGCAGGATACTGTTTGATCTTTCCTGTATAGATGGGGCTAAGCCTTGCTATGACGGCATTATGGCAATGTGCTGCAGCCCTTTGAAGATCGAGGGTTTCCTTCATCCGTGTAAGTTGTATTTCTCGCTGGAAGAAGACTCATCCCGAGTTGAAGCAGAGAAATCATGGGAAAAGCAGAACTAAATTAGGGGACATCTTCTCATAAATTTCTGTTCTCAAGAGAAGAAGAGAAAATTTTGTTGATGCCCTTTGTATCCTGGTCCAAGGGAAGTTGCAGCTAACAGACATTTCTTTCCCCACTTCCCTTCCAGACACATCTGCAGGGTCCTTTGAACCTGCAGCTGCTTCCTCCTGGTGCCCTGAACCGCAGCCGGTGCCTTTTCCCTAGATTCACCTTCTGGTGTCCCCAGCTTACAGATGTACCAAGGCTTTTTCTCACCTGAGACATGGGACAGAAGGAATTTGTCTCCATCCTTTAATTACAATTCCTGATAACAATGGAAAAAAGAAGGATGTTAATTGTTTCTTGCATTCAAGAAATGTGGGCATGAATGTGACTGTAAAGAAATGATTTGTAAAAGCAGGTGAACACCAGTTGTTGCAGAGACCTATAGCATTTTTACTGCTTCCTCGGGAAGAACAGAACCATTCCTGAGGGACTTTCCATGCTCGACCTCAGGTCCAGGTTCCAGCTAGGGTTATCTTCATAGCATCTGTGCCCCGACATTCACAGTCTGTAACGATGGGGTGCCACCTCATCCCTTCCTGGGGTTTGATTGATGTTTCTAGAATGGAGCAATGGAAAATCAAAACCTCAAATCCTTCTTCCCAAAGCTGCCTTTATCTTGTATCCTGCCTTTGAGTTTGCTTAGCTGCTCTAGGCCTTCTCTTACAGAGGAAGTACAGGGCCATGTGTTTCAATGAACTGGCAGCATTTGCTTTCCCAGAGGTGGATTTGTGCCTCTTTACCCTGTTTCAGACACACATTGTAAGCTTAGTGTAAGCTCTAAGATTCAGGAGGTAGCGTCACGCTTTCTCTACAGGAGGTAGCAAAGAAATCAGAACCCCCCAACTGCGTGTTCAAAGGGAGTTCGCAGGTGCACACAAGGGCTGAGGAGGCTTGGAGTTATGATAACTCATACATGAGTGTTTGCAGCCTCAGAAGGGCTTTTCAGCCTTTTGGCCCAGAAAGGGCTTTAGCTTTTTGCCCATCACCAACCCAGCATTGCAAAGAGTTTGCCACGTGCTGGTGCTTTGGCAGCCCCGCACAGCCTCTGTACTCAAAAGCAGAGTCTTTCAGCTCTCAGTCTTTCAGCTGAGAGCTGCTGGAAATAGGTACCTGAGTTTGGAGTATGTGGTGTATAAGCAGCCTGGTCGTGCCTACTGTCATGTCATCCCTGATAGGCAAAAGATTTGATCCTTGTCTCTATGGTCTCCATTTACAGCTGAACAAACTGGAAACCTGAATACTGGTCTTGCTTTTCACAGATAACTCCAAGTCTCATGTTGCTCAAATAACGGCTTGCTGTGTAAAGCAATGAAAGACAAAGATGTTACCTTAGATTTACCTGTGAAGGAGACCCTGAAGAGAAAAGGTTAAAATTAAAATTCTATAAATGTCATTTTGTATCAAAGCAAGTGATGCTGCAACCATCAAGGCTTGATTCCTGTCAAGCTTTGCGTCTGTGATGTCTGCTAAGGGTTGTGCCCATGCTTACCCCAGTGAGGGAATTGAATTTGGTCTTTTTTTGGATACTTATTTACACAGCACTTGGAATAACTTCACATTCCTGAAACTTTGCTATGTCTCTGATTAATTTTGTAGAAACCAGCATGGGAGTTAAAAAACACTGACAAATTAAAAAAAAAAATAAATAAAGAAGTTAAAAATAGAGGAGGTAAAAAGAACTTGCCAGAAGTTAGAGACAAGGCATTTTTGAAAAAATACTCTAATGTATGAATGAAAAATGCCAGTTACAGTTAATCCCCTTTTCATATCCCAGTATCTTAGCCACTTTTTGCCTGTGCAATGGAATATCTATATTTTTAACTGTCAATGAAGTTTAACAGCTCTTAGTCATAGGGAGTTGCAGGGGATTAATAATGATTCTGGCATAGCAAAAAGTTCCTCTGACAAGTCCTTTCGTTTTTTTCCCATCATTAGTCTTGGATGATCTGTCCATGTCTCTTCCTTTATCTTCTTCTCTCTTCCAGGAGCCAGTCTTCCCCAGAGCAGTTGAGCGATTGTGTTGGCTGGTCGAGCTGGCCGCAGCAGGGAGGGCAGGGCTGCAAAGTGCCTTGAATCCTTATCTCGTGTCTGCTACTGGGAACCTCCACCTCCTCCGGTGTCATTTGTTTCATCGTCTTCTGCGTGACTAATCAACCCCCTCAGCAGCTGGGCAATGTTTCAGTAAATGCAAATCAGCAACCAAGTCCCCCAAGGTGTAGAGCTGGGTAGTTTGCGGTGATGTGTTGTACTGGTTCATCTCTGGTTCTTCCTCGCAAACAGGGAATCTTTCATTGAAGTAACATATAAAGGTTTATTTATTTATTTATTTATTTATTTTACTTTCTGTCTTCCTCTGTTCCTATAGAAGCCAGCAGCCCCGCTGAATATTTCCTGCTTCCCCCTCACCTCCTGCTGGGGAGATAATCACCCAAGCAGCTACTTCTGTGGTGCAGGGTTAGGCTTCCTTATTGTACATGCCACAAAAGGGGCTCACGGGCCACTTCTACAGGGTAGAAATAGCCTTGAGACCAGGCTTAAAAGTAATTTCTCTTTCTGCCCATGTTTCTTGTCTGTATGAGCACCTGTGCTGCTGCTTCCAATCACTTGGCCCTTGTGATTCTCTGAGTAAGTCCTGGAGGCTTAAGGGAGTAGTTGCCCGCAGTGTGGATGGGCTCCACTAAGCACTTTGTGCTTAACCAAAAGCTTCAGTGTCCCTGAAGTCTTCATATCACCTCTGCTCAGAAGGCAGAGCTGCCAGAGAGCTTTTCTAGGAGGGCCTATTGCTGTTTAGCACAGGAGTAGATGGGATGTGGAACTCAGTTTAGACCGAGGTCCTGAGGGTGTCCTTGACACTTTAGGCTGCTTCTATTTGGTAATTCAGGCATCAGGCACGTGATGATCCTTTTCTCCTGGTCTCAGGTGTCCTTGGGTGCCCTTGCGTAGGGTGGACCCAACCAAGTACACTCTAACAACCTGCTCTGCTCCCTTCCACCTCCACACAAGACAGATGCTAGAGGAGAGCAAATGAAGCCATTCTCTCCCAGTGGGGTGTCCTGTCGATGCCTGGCACAGACCGGGGAGATTAGTCAGAAACCACTGGAAGCAGAGCAACCTGGGAGGAATCTGCTTCATCACGCAGCTGCTATTGCCTAATGTGAGATTTGCATGACACAGTAATTGGTTCCAACCGACTCACGGCAGAGCCCTGGCAAGGGAAAGTTCACGTCAGGAAGGGTGTGTGGCTCCTATGGCAGGGGACACCACATTTCAGAGATCCTCAGCTGGCGAAGGAGCTGTGAAGAGAGTGGCAAGAGGTGAATTACCACTGAGTGTTACAGAGAGAGCTTTGAGCCGATCAGAGTAAGGAAATGCAACCAGATCCCTGTCTCTGCAATGTGTGCGGAGAGCTTACGTTTTTGTCCAGAGAGGGCACTCTTATTGCAGATATTTTAAGAGGTCTGCAGAGACAAGTGATAGCACGGCTGATTGTAAACTATTAATAATATTCACAAAGAGCATTTCTTACCTCCAAGTCTAAGCTGTGAATATTATATGAGCTCAAGTCAATTACATTTGAAAAGCTCCAAAATCTGGTAAAGATAGACTCACACTTCTCTCTTTGTTTGGTGTTAACTGACCAGTAACATTAACAATGCATAATATCATATCCATTAAAAAGGGGATAAGTGACAACATAAAGGCAACATTAATTTTGTCATTATTCACACAGGGGAATATTAGGATTTACTCATTCTTTGTCAGAATCTGTTGTAGGTCTACTTAAACTGACACAGCCAGAGTGAAACCAGGTTTGAAGTAGCTCTTCTCAGTATATACTGTGGTTCCAATACAGCTATAACGTAACACCTCTGAGTGAGATGAGTTTTGAGCCATAAGATTGTTTTGCACAAGAGTTATGCTTTCTGACACTATCCTTTCCAGAGATTTATAATATCAGTGGGATACCTCTTTTTTTTTTTTTTTCTTTTTAAACTGGTTTATATATGAAGCAGACAGTGCCCTTTTCTTTTATTTTCTGTCGTCTGTGCTACAGCTCACTGGCTGCTGCCCTTTTTTCCCAGCTTTGTAGTATTTCCTCCCTTCTCTCGCTTCCCCCAGTCTGCCACAGCATCAGCGAGAAACAAAACTGCTGAAACCTGAGCTTTCTGGCTAGAGAAGATGAAGAATGAGAGGAGGAGGTGGTAATTAAACCCTCCCCCATATTATTCATGCAAAGGAATTGTCTTTGAACACCACTTCATCCTGGGAGTCGCTCTGAGTTCAAAGAGAAAGCTGAGTTGTTGTCCTTCTGGGGCCTTAATCTAATCACAGTGTCCCCCTTTGATTTAAAAATCTTCTTAGGAGGTGGCAAATAACTCTCCCCATCTACCCTTTTATATTTTATTTTTATTTTTAGGTCCTAAGAATGTGGTGCTTGTTGTTTTGGCCTTTTTCTTGTTGTGTAGGGTTTTATCGTCCAAGTTAGGCTGGTTCCTGTCACTGGCTATCATTTAAGAGATCCCAACCTTTGGTAGTATCAAGAACAGAAAAGTATTGCTTTCTATATCTATAGATAAATATCTATAGCTCTACATACATGATAAGACAAAAAGGCTCTCCAGGAGCTCCCATCTTTCAAGGTATTTCCAGATTCATACTTCAAGAAGCAGTTTTGATACAAGTGATGTTCCCTGGGATAGATCTACCATTTTTAATCACTTGGCAGGTAAAGAGCACTGAATGTGCTTCTTCATCCTTTTTTTGTCCTGTTTCCTATAAGGAAGACCAGAAAAACACCTCTAAACGTCAGTCCAGTTCCACACAGACCATAAATATTGCCTCTCACACACAGATAAACACCGACACACATACACACGTTTAACCTGTTTTGTGTTCATCCTTGTGAGGGCTGTTCTACATCATCAGTTGGAAGAAGACAAACATCATCCATTACGGTTTCTGAGATTTTCAAGTGGACACTCTAGTGTTACTCAAGTACACCAGCTGCCCTCCAGCCAACATCGTCCCTTGCTGTTAGCATTTATTAGGCCTGGTCAGAGCACACTTACTTGTACAAGAAAGACATTGAGATTCTGGAGCCTGTCCACAGAAGAGCAATGAAGCTGGTGAGAGGTCTAGAGCACAAGTCTTATGAGGAGTGGCTGAGAGAGCTGGGGTTGTTCAGCCTGAACAAAAGGAGGCTGAGTGTGGACCTTATCACTCTCTACAGCTACCTGAAAAGAGGTTGTAGCCAGGTGGGGGTCGGTCTCTTTTCCCAAGTAAAAAGTGATAGGACAAGAGGAAACGGCCTCAAGTTGTACAGGGGGTGGGGGTGGGGAGTGTGTGGGGTGGTGTAGATTGGGTGTTAGGCAAAATTTCTCACCAAAAGGGTTGTCAAGCATTGGAACAGGCTGCCCAGGAAAGTGGTGGAATCGCCATCTCTAGAGGTATTTAAAAGATGTGTAGATGTGGTGCTGAGAGACATGGTTTAGTGGTGGTTTTGGCAGTGTTAGGTTGATGGTTGGACTTGGTGATCTTAAAAGTCCCTTCCAACCTAGACAATTCTATGATTCTAAGATTATAAGGTGTTCCTGCAGATTCTTGCAGAGTTTAGAGTATGCAGATAAATAAAGGCAAAAATAAGACACAGACGTTTCAGGTTGGGCTGTTTCTGAGCACATCCAAGTGAATTGCATGGTGAATTTTAGCTGCTTGGCAGTGTAATGGTGCTGGAGAATTGCCTGTCCAAATGTAAGCGTGAACACCCAGGCTGAGGTTCTTGACTCTGCTCCACCCGAGGCAAGATTTCAGGACATCTAAATCTTGTCCTTTTATTTTCATATAAAACAAGGCAACAAAATTTGATCTTCTGGTGTGAACCTCTGTGAGGATAAAAAACCTTCAGGCCAAAATCAATACTAACAATAGTAATGGCATAAAATAGATTTCTCCATCAATTTAAAGCTTTCAACACATAGCTCCATTTCAAAAGCACCGAACACTAGTAGCTCTCCTCCAGCCCATATGGCTCTGCTCAGTACACACACTTAAAAATAATTCTTAACACTTCTTTAGATATCTAGATATACACCTGGCATTTCTGTTTTTAACATCTTGTCTTAGATTGTTTATTCTAATATTTGTAGAAATAAATTTACAGCAAACTGATAGCTATTTTAATCTACATTCAGGTGAAGCTTTTTTGTGCTACTTGTAAAGCTACAATTTCAAAAGATGCTAAGTAGTTTTGGCATATACTTCTCATGCTTGAGTTCATCTCTCCTAACTTTGTATATCTAAGTATTAGATGTTGAGTCTAAGATGGTCACTTACACTCTCACTTTTCAAGAGAGAAATGTAGACACTGCTGATGACTGTTCATCCCTTCCTAAGGCTGTCTGGATGAGTGTTTCATGAGGAACCTTGGATGATCATTTAAAGAAAGTGCCTAATTCTCAGGCAGCTAAGCTAAGTGAGAAAAAGCCTATCCTTCAGACCCTAAACCTTGGCTTTCACAGTAGTCCAAATCTGCTTCATTAAGAGGGACCAGCAGAGCTAAAATGCTGCATAATTATTATATAAAATCTCTGATATTCAGAAATACTAATGGGGGACATCTGAGAAGTGCACGTTGACAGTCCAGAGTCTGACTTGTTTCCTGCCTCCCTTGAGAGAATGGCCAGGCTGAACACTAGCTCGTATTGAGTTAGAGAAATGAGAAGGGAAGAGAAGGAGAGAGAAGATCAGCTGAACGATGCCTCCTCTGTCAAGACTGGGTATTCAAATACACAAAGAGATGATGTGAAGGAGAAATCATTTTGCAGCAGTCTGTTTGGGGGGTAATATTTGTATTTTTTGGATAAACCCCATCATATAGCTGAATAGGTATTTTGTCTTGCAAACAGACTTTTTGTGTGAAATACACCTTAACTTGTAAAATGGGATGAAACTCTTGTGAACACACAACTGGAAAGAAAGTAGTTGCCTTTTGATAAGCAGATGTGGGTTCAATTGCAGATGTTATCAATAAAAAATAAAATACCTGACAACAGGGAAATACATAAGTGAACAATAACATAAATTCACAGTTTTCTGTAAAACTAAGCCAGGCTGTTAGAATCACAGCTTCCATTTGTAGTAAAATCTTTAATAGTAATTCTGTAGAAGCTATCTGTCCTTCTCTTAGGTGATATTTATCTGCACAAAATACACATGGAAAGATACCAAAGTGTGGTCTTGAATCTCTCCGTAATTTTGTGTTGGTTAGCTTACAGACAAATTCAGGATGCCCTGACCTAATCTGAATGACATCAGGCTGTATAAAAAAACCATAAATATCCACAGTAGAAAAAGCAGTATTCTGTTCAGAATGAAAAAAAAAACAACACAACCAAACCAACCCTCTATAATCAATACCCCAGATCTCTGGTTTCCATTCACAAAAGCCAAATGAATGAATAGGCAAGGTTATTGAGGTTGTTTCCTAAGCCACACTTCCAGCATAAAGCAACCAAGGTTGAACTTTTGTTTGGATTTGGCTGATTCAGTGACTTCAAATCAAAGCTGTGGGTCTGGTTCCTTAAAATGACCAATACAACTATGATCAGCAATTGCACCAACAATAGGCAATTTTGTACTTTTTAATGTGGTTTACATCTGTGGCTAGAAGGCAGGGAAAATTAATTTATTTTTTTTTACAAGCATTGCTTTTCTTAAGAGAAAAAGCAGTGTAAAACCTTATACCAAAATAAACCAAACCTCAAACCCCTTATCTTTTCAATCTAATTTATTTGTGTCAAGAATAAATACTTACAAAATGGCCAAATCTTGCTATTATTTTTGCTGACATACATTGGGTATGTTTCCTTTGTACTCCTTTATTCGTGATTGACACCACCATAAAGAAGACAAAATCATTATTATTTCTACTGTAAGTGGAGAACAAAATATCCCCGGATTAAAATGAGGAATAAGTTTCACCTTATACCACAGCAATTCATTGTGTAGCTTGGGGCAAGCAGCTCTAAATTTGTCTGGTGGGTTATGGCGGTTTAGTTGAGTTATTCACCAATATTTGTCATCTACAAACTGAGTTTACTGTTTTTGAATTCTTTAGACACTTGTAGATTTTTGTGGTGAAAAGCATCATTATGGTATTGGTCATTTTATTAGTCAATGAGGTATTGGAAAGCCAATGTTACACCACATCCCCATCTGCTTTCATTACTGGCATCCATGATGAACTTTCCTTCTATGGTCTGAAGTCAGCTTTGGTGACTTGCGTCTCTGATGCCCACCCTTCCCCTTACACTCCCTGAACCCTACTGTCACTTTCCTTCTGATGCTTTTAATTTCCATTTGCATTTTTTTGCTACTGAACTTTAGTGAGATATGTGTCCTTCACTGAACCTTGTCTGTACTGGTAACAGAGGGATGCGGTGGTTTAGGGTGAGCCCTGATTTACACAAACTGCTGTATTTTACATTTCCATTAGTGACAGAAAACACACTAAATTCCAGCATTTAGTGGCAGCACATGGAGACTCACTTTGATGCTTTGGCCAGTTGGAGTGTCCAAACTAGCTCAGTGACAAGACTTCCTTACTTGTCTCCAAGGATTCATGGATGCCTAGGCAAGAAGCGCAAGTTTTAGCCACCTCGGTTCAGCAGTTTTGGTTCTCATGCAGTCAGAGCCCGAGGGTATTGCTTTGAAAGCTTAACTGGGAATGAGAGCCAGATAAACACAGAGCAGAAGGCCAATGAAATCCTATTGTAAATCTATCAAGCAAACACAAAGACCTCCCTGACCATCAGCCTGGTTCCAAAAATGTAGTTAATGGAAGATTCATGTGCCAAAGAACTCCTGTTACTGGGTCATGGGGAGCTGAGATATTACTGAATCCTGCATCTTCCTCTGCACTTCCAGCGATGTGACTGGACCTCATATCCTCCTCTGCACTGTCCCAGTAGCTATGGAAACCAATGAAAATTTTATTGAACATGTGAGATTCACTTGATTCACTTATCCAAAGCATGTGGCTACACTATCTTCCAAAACACCCTCCAGACAAGCAACCCTGAACTTGGCCAGAGCTAAAAGATGTTCTTAAATACACTTCTGCGTTCAGAAGCTCTGTGATACAACTGACCGAGTGCGATAGCTGCAAGCATTGGTGAGCACATTTCATACAATGTTCTGATGAAGATGATGCTCATAAACGTTGCTGACGAGAGTGCTGCTGGCTGCCGCCGCTCAGAGGAAGCCCATCAAAACTCATTCTTAAAAGTCACAGATATGCACTGGAAAATCCGTGATATTTATTTTTAGATACAGGGCTAAACCCTGGCTTTGTAGAGGTGAGGAGAGTTTCCATTGATTAGATTAGGGCCCAGACTTCTTTTTCCAGCCTGATTTCTAGCTGAGCTCAGTCTCAAGCTACTTCCTGAAGGAGAGGGAAGGAGAGTTATACATTTTATGTTCACTGAGAGCAGAGTCTGAGGCTAGGAATCAGCTTTAGCTACCACTGTTGCACTAACCAAGTGTTTAACAGGAGTTTGATAATGACACATTCTGAATACAGACAGTATAAATTTTATTTCTGGGTAGCCACAGACTACTAATCTCTGCAGCTGCTTGTGAGAAATTTGTCTGCTAATAACAAACAAATTCTTCTGAGAGCTCAGCTTCCCCACCAGAAGCAAAAACATTTAATCAAATGGATTAAGTTTCTCATCTTCTTGTATTGCATGTATTTTTAACTTCCTGCCTCATTTCTAAGTGCAAAATAAGAATACCCAGTTCATCTCACCTTTTTTATGTGTAAATCTTCATCCTCAGAAAGAAATAATTCTCCAAGGAAGGTCAGGTTTACTCCCCCCTTTGCAGATGGGGAAACTGAGTCATAGGGAGAGGTGACTTAGGTCATCAAGAGGCAAATGGAAAAAACAGTTGCATACACTGGTCTCTAGAGTCCCTGCCCAGTTGCTAGCTCCTTTAAATGTCAATCCCACAGGGTTTAAGCTCAAGCTAATGGTGATAAATAGGAAACTCCCCATTGACTTAGATGGACTTTGAAATCAACATCTCTATCCATATATATGCATATGCTCCCACAACCTCCAGTGATTTTATGACCGTAATACCTTGATCTCATCTAAAAAGCGTTAGATTGTCACAGCAATTACAGTTCCTGTGGTCAGTTAACAATAACATTGTCATCATTGCTGCGGGATGACTGAGGGGCTGATTAAACACACCTAGAGGAGGGTTTGCCCAGTGAAAGATGCCAGGGCCCTGTTGCTATGGATGTGGTTATCAAACAGACTTTCCAGACCTAGAGGTCTCCCTGCACCAGGGTATTGAAAGGTTTCACTCTGGCTGGATGCTGCTGTGTGAGTGCTCATGGGATGGGTCCAGCTCTGTGGTGCACATGAACTGCACCATGCCACCAGAGACCAGGGGTGACAGCCTTGCCTCTCTCTGGTGCAGAAGCAACATTTTCCAGGAGGAGGTGGAGCCCCCAGAGTTACCTGCCAAGCATGGCACTGGATCTCCAGTTCTTCCTTACATGTCTCAAATTTCTGCTTTCCCAGAGGTCTCCTCCACTTGGCCAGGGGACATCTATAGCCTGTGACAAGGTCAGGGCTGAGCAGCACGCAAGCGACTCTCCCTCCAGGAGGGCTCCCCTTGGGGGCAATATGACATTTCATCCTCCTCCCAGCTCCAGCACCCAGACCAAAATCTGCGCCTGCTCACTGTCCCCCGGGTGGATCTGACCAGCTGGGTGAGATGCAGAGCAGGAGGGAGTCCACAGTGCTGTAAATGAGGCTGTACCACGTGGGAGTCTGAGCTGGTAGATGTTTGTCTGTTTTTCCCTCTCTTTGAGTGAAATATTACCTAAATTATGTCTCCTTGAACTGCTCAGATGGCTGAGGTATCACCAAATATATATGTTTCTGCGCGTGCTGTGCTTTAGCAGACCACTCACTGTGGGGATGACCATTGTCACCTCTGAGCTTTCTGTCTTATGCCAAGGACTGCACCTGGGGTCCCAGTGAGGCTCCAAGGACTGAGGTTAGTGGCAGTGTGGCTCCTCCAAGGTCTGGGTGGGAGGCCAAAGCTGACAATGCTTTAGGCTGCTCCCTGGGTCTGCTCACACCGTTTTCTCTGCCTGTGCTCGCTCAACACTCCTCTAAGTATTTTCTAAAGAAAAGGGAGCAACATGCCTTTTGTTAAATGATTTTTAAAGTTTCTCTTTTCCTAAATGTAGGATTTCAAACCTTCCAAGTCACTTGAGAACTACTAATTAACATTTTCCTGCCCAGCCTGTTAAAACTTCCATTAACTCATCCTGAGTCTCCCACTTAAAGACATGATAACATTTTGTATCCAATTTCCCCTATAATTAGATTGTACAAACATGGTTAGTCTTGCTGAGAATGAGACTATCAGTAACAAAACACTCCATCAACTTCCAATGCTTTAACAAGATCCGCCTTTTAATTTTATCAGTCCAATGTGAAACCCTCTGATCAGGTGTTAAAAAGACAGACTATTTTCCCTTGATAATCCTCAAGCACTATAAATATATATTCGTTCCTCAGACATCAAATCACATGTACTGTAAAGGTTTCCCATTCAATGCCTCATTTTTATAAGTCTTTGTTGTTTATAAACTCCCATGTTAATTGTTCATAACAGCAGCATCAGTATCATATCTGGGAAGGAGAAAACAGTTGTTCTTAAGGAAAGTAACAGCCTTTATTTATGTTGCTGACATGCCACAAATAATTTATTTGATTTACGTTAGAATATCCATACATGTAAATTTTTATTAATTTTATCAGTGATCCACAACTATGTGTCAAGGACACCTCATTTTTGCATGATGAATAAAGTATCTTCAGTGGATCACGACCATACAACAGAAGACAGCTGAATTCTGCTTTGTCCTTGGAAAAGCCACTTCAACTTTCTGCACCTGTTGCTCCACCTGGAACAGCTGCGGTCTTTTTGAGTATATTGGTTTCTCTTATTGCCCTTCAAACATGCCTCAGGCCTGGAAGATTCACCCTTCTGGGGGGTTCCCAAAAGAGAAATGGGAACTGGACAGAAAACGTCTGTAAGGTCCAGGTCCGATTAGTCCGGGAGGGGTTCGCAATGATTCCGAGGGTGCGATTAAGACACAAACGAGGTCAGATGCTGTTTGCCATAGCTTTACTACTGTTACCTTAAAATTATGCTAAATGGCGATAGAGAAAAGGCAGAGGTATAGGAAAGAAGGAAAAGAGAAGCAGTATTACAGAGCAAAGCAAGAAAGGTCACCACCAGAAAGTCCGTTTTGGTCCGCTTAGGTCTGTGCCACACGACAACTCGAAGGTCCTCTGGAGTCAACAGCATCCCGTTGATCCATGATTCTCAGGTCTCTCGAGTCATAATGATGGTGAGGGTCAATGGTGGTGAGGGTCCCATTTGTGGTGGGGGTCAACAGTAATTTATAGACCCTGTCAACTCATAGTTTGATAAATCAACATGACAGTTACCTGTGCTCATCCAATTGTTGTCCGATACGGTTGCTGTGTAAGCCCTCCTTGCCTCTGCCCCCTGGGCAGTGCTGGGATCTGCACGGCAGACAAGCTGCAGACAAGTTTCTTGGAGCAAACAAGATATAGTTGTTTTGAAGACCAAGGACATACCTCCTTTGGTGTTATATCATGTTTTCTGTCAGGTTCTCATGTCCAATTTCTCACAACATCCAGTAACTGAAGAGCCCTGAGGACAAATAAAATTGTATAAGAACACAAAATACGTGTGTTCAAAATTTATATAAGAACACAATTAGCTGCTGCCTCAATATGCAGTTTCTTATATGGTGTTAATGGTGTTAGTGTCTCTTGGGTAGAACAGACAAATAATGACACTGGTTGGAACTGTGATCTGGAACTGCGATCTGGAGCTGCACAGATTTTCAGTCAAAAAGCTTTTAGAACTGTGTATAACAAAGTTTCTAGCATTGTCCCTACGATTATTATTTCTGTATCTTTGTTAAAAGCTGTAAATCATTTTAAAGCTGATTTTTGCCAGAGAATTTGGTAAATCAAGGCCATAATACTTGAAATCCAGAGCCATTGTATAACTACTGAAGTTAATTTAAATATTTAAACCAAATATTTAAATTTATTTAATTAAATATTGAGTGCTGTACAGGGAAAAGTCTACATCAATATTTTCACCTTTCTTGATTTATATTACATCAAACTCTTTAGAAACTTTCCCCAAGGGAACACTACCACTGCCCAAGAGCTTAATATGTGTAGAATCTGCCCATAAAGAATCATAAACTCTTTTCATGCCCACTGGAGTCTTGCAATTAGCTCCCAATCAGTGCTAAAGCCATATTTTTCTTAATTTGTGGAAAAGAAATCAGTTTTTGTGGACAGCTTAAAAAGCATTTAAACATAGATGTAAAAAGCCTAAATTATACTAAAAACAATGGTTCAATTTATACCAAAAATAGAACAGATAATGAATGAGGGAAAGAAATTAATAATGAAAAATACCTCCAGAGAAACAGTAATACAATGTACTTCTCCGATGACATTTGAGCCTTCCACCCTCTGTGTGAAAAACTTTGCCTCCCCAGCTGCAGTATTACTAATCACCTTACCCTTAAACTGTCCTGGACAAAGAGTAGTGTTGGTGTTGAGCATTCTCTGTAAAGATTGATTTACAGGTTCTGACAATGCTTTTTTCTCCTCTGTCATTTTTAAAAGAGTTTTTATATTTTCCCGGTGTTTCAGTTTTAAACTTAACCTAAGTAACTTTCATTGCCAGGCAAAATAAAGATAAAGCAGAGGCAGGATCAACCAATAAAGAATTATGGAACACAATCAATCAATAAAGAATTCTAGAACACATGAATGCCAATCAACATAATTTTGTGGAAAATAAATTTTCTGACATTTCATTTTTTTAATGAGATCACATGTTGGTCAATAAACATAATAGTTCAGATTTAGCATAGGTATATTCCTGCAAAGTCATGTGGTTAAGCACCATAGCAATTAAAATGTCAATATAGCACACATTAAATGGATGAGGATCTGGCCAGCTGGCAGATTTCAAAATGTATTTGTAGCTGGGGAATGGTTACCAAATGGCTGTGTTTCTTATGGAAATTCCCCAGCGGGCTGTTCCATGACTAACACTGTTCAACTTTTTTATCAACTCTTTATTTTAACGTTTTGTAATAAGCTTTGATTTTTCTTGATACATCTGACAGATTAGTTAGCATTTAGTGATGCACATGTTTTCTATAAACTGTTAACCTCTTGTCAGATGAGTTTTTTCTGTAATTCATTCTGTTGCCACTTATGACCTGGACATAAAATTTAACTTTTTAAGGTCTGTTGTGAAGGTCCACATAGGATCCTGTCTATTTTTCTCTTTCCCTCAGAAATAAAAGAAGGCATTGCCATTGCAATTTCTAGTGCTCAGCTCAAGCAACCAGAGAGTTCACTCTCTAAGGTGTTGTGCTATGGAAAGGAAGAAACTTTTGTATCTTTCATCCATGAATGGTTTAGTTATACATTGGAAGCCTCCTTTTTTGAATCTGCAGAAGTTTAGCTCCCACTTAGAAGAATTTCTTTAGCTGTAATCTGAATGAGTGCTGCATAATTCTGGTAAAGTTTTGCACACATATAATGTTCTTTATTTCAGGATGTTGCAGCACTGAAAAATATTAAATCATTAGGAGGGCAGCATAATGATATAATAACAAAGTCACCAAAAGCAGCACTAGCAATGACACAGTATATCTGCTGATTTGAAGGCTAAGGAGACACCCTGAGTACTGTGAGAAGGAGGTACCTTTGGTATCTGTTCAGAAGTTAGAGTCTGGAAGAGGCTAATGGAATAGGATGAAGTGAGAATATTATTTGAGCAACTTTTTCAGTATTTGGGACCATTTTTTATGAACAGCCAGATTTTAAAGAGGGAGAAAACATGGTATCATTCTTCACACTGGGGAAAGAAGGTGCTGGGCAGTTTTTAAGTTTCAGAGGATGACAATGGTTGCACAAAGGGTGTCCTCTGGTTTTGGAGTGAGGAGTCTGTGGATTTTGCATGTCACCAACACTAATAGAAGAATTGGATCACTGCAGGGGTTGTTGCGAGTGCCTTGCCTGCAGACTAGAGCAGCAGCCATCAAATTAACAGGCAAAGTGGCAAATAGGTGGTGGGAAAGCTTACTTAGGAATAAACTTGTTGGAACAACTACCTAAGAGCAATTAGCAGGGCAGCTAACTGCAGCCCTGGTCAGTGGGAAGAGTCAGCCACAAACATTGCCAGTAGACAGCAGCCACCAAGAATGGCAGTAAGTGAAGGACCATTTGCAACTGGGGCTATGCCTGGCTGTGAGGGCTGCGAGAAGGAGCATCTCCTGCTAGTAACGACCAAGGCAGTCACAGAGGCCAGCCAACTGCCTCAGGAGACAGATAGAGCTCAGGGGTGACTTTACTCTAGAATAACTATCCTACTACTGAGATTTTCTCGAATCTGGATCAAAACCCATGAGTAGAATGCAACAAGAAGAGGATGGCTATGGCTGGCACCAAAGCACTGATCTTTCAGAGGTCTCTCTTGGCTACTCTGGAGTGAACAGGTACCTCAAGGGGGAATGGGATCATGTTTCCTGCTCTTGTTTGACTTTTCTAGGTTGGAAAGATGTGATTGGAGCTTAAGCGTGTGCTACAGAAGTGCAGTTACAAGTTAAATTTTATGTAAGTCAAAAAAGAAAATAAAAAGCACTATTAGCCTCATGGTTTATACTTTAAAGACAAACTACCAGCGGAAAACTTGCTTTCAATTTATTTACCCTTATTAGATTCAGATCCTGTTATTTGCACATGGTTTGCCAACAGGTGGTAGCTTCCAAACTTTGCCTTCTGTTTCTTTGTTCTGAGGAACTCTTGACCAAGCAAGAGTCAGATGACTCAGATACGGTCTTAAATGGGCAATAAACCCAAATTCAGCAAAACACTTTCACTCATGAGAGTAGGAAATATCCTTGTACCAAGTACATTACTTGTAAATAGAATTGAATATATATATCCAGGCATATCTCTACTTTATTAATCTGCATTTAGAGCTACCCCTGATTAATTAGATATTGTGTTAAGGCTTTTTGCCAGTTTTACTCAGTCTGCTACTCAGATTTGCATTGTGTGACTTTTTGAAGAATAGGATATGGCATGACTTGAAGAAAGGAGAGATTCTGTCACTAGCAGTTCATAAGATTTGCTGGAGAATTTCTAAAGAACTAGAAATTCATGTCATTAGCAATAATGTTTTGCACTCTTTGTACAAAGATCACAAACTGATTGGCAAATATTGAGTGCTTTTGTTTCACAACAGCCTTCTCTCTTTGAGACACACATCTAACAAACTTAAAGGATGAAACATGGAGAAGTGATGTGAGACGCTAGAAGGCAGTACCCTGACAAGAGGTCAGGTCCATCCATCTCTGCTGAAGCCAACAGGAATTTGAGGGTTTTTGCAGGGGAAGAGTTTGCACAGCCATATGCCCAGTCTCCTGCTCTGCTCAGAGACCAGCAGTGATTCTTCTTTGTAATACTGTCTTATCTCTATACTTTCATGAAAGAACTTCAAACAAACCTCTGGTTTTGTAATACTTGTTTCTCAGGGGCCTGTGTGGTATTCTTCCTCCTGGCAATGTTTTGTCACTTCTGTTCAAGACTGGACTATTCTAGGAGCCAAACGAAGATTACTACTGAGTAATGGCAAAAAAAACCAGTTTTCTTTAGATTGGTAAAATTATTGGTAAATTCAATGCCGAGCTGCAGACTGCAACTCACTTTCTTTTAAAATACATGGAAAACTGCTGTGAAGCACAAGTTGTCAAGATTACGTGGTATAAGCAATTATCTTCTATCTTGACTGGACTGATGTGGGTTGGGCACGCTCGTTTCCATTTTAGTCATATCATTTCTAAATGAAGTCACAAACTAGTAGGCAAAAGTACAGAAAAGGTGTCATTAATTTTTCAATGTGGCTAAGCTGGATGTCACAGCATCTGCCATACTGACCTCTGCTCTCTGATAAAGCAAGAAAATGAGAGCTCATTGATCATTTAGTGCAATGTCGGTGTCTCAGGGCTTAGGGCTTCACGGACTCCGCTGTGAAGCAAGTGGATTTATTTCAAAGCTTCAGAAAAGCCTGACACGAGTAAAAGGAAGTTATGAAATAACAAAGAGAGAACTGGATTCAAAACTCCCAATTTTGGCATGAACAAAGGATAAAATCAACAACAGTAAGCAGAGATATGCTCTTTGGGGTCTGTTACTGATAGTGCATGTGCAAAGAGGAGAGAAGGGCACACAAAGCCTCATGTCCTGCACCCCTGCTGTTTCAGAAAGGATCATGGTAAAAAAACCCCACAGCAGCACGGTATGAGAAGAACACACGCTTTTCTCACTGTTTTCTATCTTGTGAGGAGTCACATATATGTTGAAATATTTCCCTCCTCTAGCCACAGCAACATAATCCAAGAAGAGTTTCATTTTGGTTCAGTGAAACAGGATAATTTATAGTAGCACAAAATGCCTCACATAGGTATAGCAGCTTAAAAAGTCAATTTAACCATAACAGTGAGGAAGTCTGGGCTTACAGAACTGCATAGTTTAAAAACTGAACCACAGACTAGACCTTGAGGTACATGATTCTGGGATGAAAGTACAAAGCATCTTTATTAAAATTATAAATTTTTTTACCCATAGATGATCTAAATCTGAAGTAAGCCTTTCTTCTGAGGCTTTCCCTGTCTGTTAGACTTCTGTTTGTTTGTAAAGTTTACATGCTTCCTGGGTTTGACCAAAACCAGCTCTACTGAAATAACTTGAGAAATGTTATCACTCTCATGTTTCTGAGCCAGCTAGGATTAGAAATGACTGGAAATGTTATGGAAGAGCCTGTTCTCATGAGATTTCCATCCAGATATCTAGACCAAAGGAGTTTCTTGCTCTGTGAACTCACAGAACACCTTTCAGTGCTCTTTGATGTAAACTCCTTGTTTCCTGTAGCATAAAGAAAAGTCTCCCTTGCATTGTATCTATGCAAATTACAGCAAACAGATCAATATAAGCTCACCTTTTAAGACCTGACCTTTTGTTTGAACTGCTAACACCTGAAAGATGGAGTTTTTTCAGTTCTCAAAGCTGGGTATTACAGTTTGTTTGTTGAACTAGGAAAAGATTGTGTTATTATTCAGCTTTTCAGGATCACGCAATAAGCATAGGAAATACCATATTCTTGTAAGACAACAGAAGCCAGAACGTACAGAGTGAAAGTCCTAACTCCATCCTTAGGGTGCCTTGTTTTCTTTACACAATTACCTGTGGTCTCAGTCTGTTAGATGATCTCAACTTGGCATTTGCAGCAATACTGAGACAAACGATTTAGGGCTGAAGTTTCCAGCTTCAACATGAAAGATCGCTTGTGTTTGTGGATTCAGGTCAGACATCTAGTGTTGCCTGAAGTTAATTGCTGTTTGTTTTTGCTTTGCATTGTCTTCTAAAAGGCAGTCCAGGGAAAGAGGGAGGCCTGGGAAAAACAAACTGGTTTACAGACCAAAATGGCTTCAAAAGCAGCATTAAGACCACCTCCAAGTCTAAACAAAGCTTTGGCAGAAAGGTTATCTCTTTGCTCCCCAAACCTTGCCACTTCCTGCAGAAGTCCTTCTTTTCTCTTTACAGGCAAAGACTGCTATTACCTTAGTCTTGTCTCACATATCAAGTTCAGCCTGCTTATGTGGGAGATGCGGCCCTAACTTTGCCTCCCTTTTCACAGTTTTGCCCCAGAGTTTTGCTTCTCAGTCCCATACAAGGAAGCTGGGTGACTTGGCTGTTACTGACCATGATTTAGGTCACAATTATCTCTAGTATCCACCTATGGTTGTTGTCTTTGATTGATTAGCAAATGCATAGTCCTGCTTATCCTTCCCTGAGTTAGGCCAAGCAACCCCCCTTTTTGTTTTTGGGCCTGCTTTAAAAGTTGGGTCAGTCTGGCAAGCATTGAAAGGACACCACTATTAGAATATGCACTTTGTGTTTGTATGCATGTTCACATCACAGCGTTTCTTTTTAATATTTTAATGTAGATATAACAAGTGTCACCTGGATGTGTATCATAGGCTCAAATCGCAAACTATATTGACTCAAAATTTTATTTGAATTTATACCTAGTAAGTAAACTCTTCTTCTGAGTTTTGTTGATATAGTGATGATCTTTGCAATACGTTTGAATGTTTATAAATTATAGTATACACTATTGAGACACTCATTTCAAGATTGGCATGTCTCATCAGAATAAGCAGATGAAATACGTAGTGTAAGCCTGAGACATTGTGTTATCATAGTTTAATGGGTTCCTGCAGGTGGGCTGATTGGCAGTAAATGTTTGTGCACATACTTAGTAACTAAGGTATATAGTGGGTTCACAGCAATGAGCTAATGTCATTAGTTCCCATGAACAAATGACAATTGGTTTCTAATTCGCCTTTCTTTTGCCATAACTAAATCTACACATGTGGGCAGTTACCATTGCTCTGATGATGCACAGCAACATCTTAAACTGTCATGACTTGGCCATAGATCCTTTTTTCAGTTAATTTAGCCTCTGCTATGAAGGTTTCATAACCTCTCTTATTTATTCTTTCACAGAGATGAACAAAATGGATTTGAAGAGTGAATGCAGTTGCTAAAGTCTCCTACAATTCACATAATAACAATCGTCATAATAAAAAAAATAAAAATCCCTGGCTGAAATAAGTGACAGTTCTATAGCCTTTCATGAAGATCTAAATCAAACGAGTGCAACTGTCTGAAGGTGCTAAAAGAAACCAGCCAATTTCACAAAGTGGATTGGAGACACTGCTTACTTATGTGAACTCAGCTCATGCTTAAAACAGTGAAGAAAGAATATCTGGAGATTTCAGTAAATCTTTTTGGAGTGAGTTGTGTATGGAGACTCCAGTTATGGCAATAAACAGACTCTCGTCTGCCAAAGCAGTATAGCAAGTGAAAACTGATCTCAGACTTTGTGTAGGAACTCAAGGTAAAAATTAGCACTATGCAAAGTAATGACCATGAACTTAGCTGCGAGCTGGTTTCTGTGCTGACAAC